>NC_039368.1:86276839-86322424 GCF_003573695.1 Papaver somniferum
TTTTTTTTTGAGACAAGAGAAAATAAAATACAAACTAAAATAAACAATGAAATTGTTATAGCCATGGAATAAATACTTTACCGCTTGCTTCTTCACAACTTGTATTGTCTCCGTATCATAAACTTCAACATAGTTCTCATCTTTTGATTTTCTTCGCTCTTGTAAATAAAAATCTGCCCATTGTATGTTGCTTGCAAACCTCAAACGTATTCAACTTTCCTTGTAGATTTTTATGTCGCTCCTTTGTTGATGATGGTTGTGTTTCTATGGACATGTTGTTGGCGAGAGCGATGCTAACTGCAAATCAAACTACAAGAAAGTGGTTTTCCTCTATAGACGTCACCCTCATGATTGACAAAGTTAGCACTCAAGAGATCAAAATAGTGCTGAAAATTGGTGGGAAGTTGGGTAGCTCACCATTCTATCCAGAATAAACGTACGGTGATACACACTCAAAAGAAAAGAAATTTTGGTCGGTGCCTCACATGATATAAAACGGGTAGTCTCCACTAATGATTGATCAGTAATTCTAATAATGCATTTCTCCCTGCACCTAATTTGCATCACCGGCATAATTAAATCCATAATTTAACACTTCAATTCGTAAGAAATCCGAATGTAGTTCCCTAACACTTCCAAGTTCAGTTATGTCGGTCAGAATCTCTATGTAAACATACCTAGAAGTATGCTAGTGACTCTACAATCTTTAAAAGTTGAAGGTTTTATGCAAGAAAAACAAAATTTTGAAAAAAATTTGGGCAAAAATCTAAAAACTCTATATGCAAAATACTCCCCACACTTAAACTTCACATTGTCCTCAATGTGCAAAACCGAAAATTCTGAATTCTGACGTAGCAGCAGATTAAATGCGAAAACTGTACAAATTGGTAAGGAATTTGGAAAAACTCAATTTCACAAAAGTTGTTCATCTACGTGTTTTCTACAAACTTTCAAAAGGGAACAATGTTTCGATAAACGTTCTGACAGTTATGGTCTCTGAACCGAACTACGTGCAGTCTGAATTTTTCTGCCGAAAAGAGATTCGACAACATTTTCTTCTAAAATAGATTCGGACTTTACAAAATTAAACATGGGGATAAAAATATGATATGAAAACAGCAAAAACAGCAAAAAAAAGGTATTAAGATACAAAACCTATGGGTTGCCTCTCATTTAGCGCTTGGTTTAAAGTCGTCAACCCGACTTGCTCCTTGCTTTCTATGACTCCTCCAGAGGGAGTGCATCCACAAAATTAACTCCTTCCACCGCTTCAGAAGAGAAGTTCTCATAGTATGGTTTCAACCGGTGCCTATTCACTTTAAACTCCTTGCTCGTAGCAATACTACGAATCTCAACTGCACCATGAGAAAACACATTAGTAACAATAAAAGGTCCAATCCAACGTGATCTTAATTTACCCGGAAATAATTGCAAGCGAGAATTAAACAAAAGCACTTTTTTCCCAATACAAAATTGTTTTTTAGAAATCATAATATCATGAAATGTTTTAGTTTTCTCCTTGTAAATGCGTGAGCTTTCAAATGCATCGTTGCGAAGCTCCTCTAGCTCTTGGAGTTGTAACTTCCGTTGCTTTCCAACCCCATCCATCTCCATATTGCATTGCTTAATAGCCCAAAACGCCTTATGCTCAATCTCCACGGGTAAGTGACAAGGTTTACCATACACAAGCCTAAAGGGAGACATCCCAATAGGTGTCTTGTATGCGGTTCTATAAACCCACAAAGCATCATTAAGTCGCATGCTCCAATCCTTCCTTGTTGGATTCACCGTTTTCTCTAGTATGGATTTCACCTCTCGGTTGGAAACCTCGGCTTGTCCATTTGTTTGTGGATGATAAGGTGCTGCAATCTTGTGCGACACATTGTACTTCTTCAACAAGCTTTGTAAAAACCTGTTTTTGAAGTGAGAACCCCCATCGCTAATTATGGCTCTTGGAATTCCAAACCTTGCAAAAATATTAGCTTGCACAAAATCTGAAACCACTTTAGAATCATTAGTTGGGGTGGCCTTAGCTTCCACCCATTTCGAGACATAATCAACAACAAGTAAGATATAAAAATTCCCATGAAAAGGACCCATAAAATCAATACCCCATACATCAAAAACTTTAATAAATTGAATATAAGTTTTCGGCATTTGATTTCGAGCACCTAGATTGCCGGTTCTTTGGCACCTATCACATGTTGTACAAAATGTACATGCATCTTTAAACAAGGTTGGCCAAAAGAAACCACTTTCAAGTACCTTTTGCGCGGTTCTCTTACTCCCAAAATGTACTCCACAAGCATAAGAGTGACAAAAGGACAAGATAGAATTAAATTCGGATTCGGGAACGCACCTTCGTAATACTTGGTCACTACCTTGTTTCCATAAATATGGATCATCCCATATATATATTGGTTTCCTAACCTCTTAAGTTTGTCCCTCTCAGCACGAGACAAGTCCTTTGGGATTTCTTTAGTTACCAAGTAATTAACAATATCGACGTACCATGGTTCTCCTAAGGCAATTGAGAATAGTTGCTTATCCGGAAAGCTTTCACGCAATGGGATAACTTCCTTGTCCACAGCAAGTCGGCTCAAGTGATCCGCAACGGTATTCTCAATTCCTTTCTTGTCTTTGATTTCAAGATAAAACTCTTGCAAGAGTAAAATCCACCTTATGAGCCTCGGTTTCGCTTCTTTCTTCGTTAGCAAGTACCTAAGTGCTGCATGATCAGAAAAGACAACAACTTTTGTACCAATTAGATAAGAGCGAAACTTCTCTAAAGCAAAAACAATAGCCAATAACTCTTTTTCAGTGGTTGTGTAATTTTGTTGAGCCTCATTTAACGTTCTAGAAGCATAATAAATAGCATGAGGAAGCTTCCCCACACGCTTCCCAAGCACCGCACCAACCGCATAGTCACTTGCATCACACATGAGCTCAAAAGGCTTTCTCCAATCCGGTGGTTTAATGATAGGGGCTGAAATCAAAAGCTCTTTCAAGCGATTGAATGCCTCCACACACTTTTCATCAAAGTTAAAAACCACATCTTTTTGCAATAGATTGCAAAGTGGTGATGCTATCTTGGAAAAATCCTTGATGAACCTACGATAAAAACCTGCGTGTCCAAGAAAAGAACGTATCTCCCTCACCGTAGTGGGAGAGGTTAGATCAGGAATAAGGTCAATCTTAGATTTATCAACTTCCAAGCCTTTAGAAGATATTATATGGCCTAAAACAATGCCATGTGTTACCATAAAATGACACTTCTCCCAATTCAACACAAGATTTGTTTCAACACATCATTCAAGGATTAAAGACAAATTATTCACGCAAAGGTCAAATGAATCACCAAAGGCACTAAAATCATCCATGAACACTTCGATTATGTTTTCAACATATTCGGAAAAGATACTTACCATACACCTTTGAAAGGTAGCTGGAGCATTGCACAAGCCAAAAGGCATCCTTCTATAAGCAAAAGTACCGAAAGGACAAGTGAAAGTGGTTTTCTCTTGGTCCTCCGGTGCTATCACAAATTGATTGTAACCTGAATAGCCATCAAGGAGGCAATAGTAAGAATGTCCAGCTAAACGTTCAAGCATTTGATCAATAAAAGGTAATGGAAAGTGATCCTTCCTAGTGGTGGCATTCAACTTTCTATAATCAATACAAACCCTCCAACCGGTTTGCACACGAGTTGGGACAAGTTCGTTCTTATCATTCTCCACCACCGTAACACCTGATTTCTTTGGTACCACTTGTACCGGGCTTACCCACTTGCTATCGGATATGGGGTATATAACACCCACGTCCAAAAGCTTGAGTATCTCCTTTTTCACAACTTCCATCATGGGAGGGTTCAAACGACGTTGCGCATCCCTTGTAGGCTTTGCATCGTCCTCCAAACGAATCTTATGCATACAAACGGCAGGGCTTATACCCTTAATATCCGCAATTGTCCATCCAATAGCTGTCTTGTACTTCCTTAGCACCCGTGGAAGTTTTTGCTCCTGTAATTCACTAAGCTCGTTAGAAACAATCACAGGTAACTCTTCATTGTCACCCAAGTACAAGTACTTTAAGTGACTAGGAAGAGGTTTCAATTCTAATTTCGGAGATTTAACAATGGATGGTAAAAGTTTTTCATCACTGCATGGTAAAGAAATAAAAGAGATATTATGATTGTCCGGGCATCCTTGTAGTGAATTAAGATCACCAAGGGATTCCTTTACCTCATTACCACACTCTACACCATTATCCATGGATGTAGTCAAAATAGTTTCCAAAGCATCGTCACCATTCAATTCAAACACTTGTTGTGCTAAAGTGTCCATCACATCAATGGAGAAACAAGAGTGGACATCACTAGGATATCTCATCGTCTCGAAAATGTTGAAACGTATTTTTTCTCCATCAAACTCCATAGTTAGCGTTCCCTTGTCCACATCAATAATGGTTTTCGCCGTTTTCATGAAGGGATGCCCAAGAAGCAATGGAAGAGATGAGTCCGGTGAACCTTCGTTCATCTCTAACACACAAAAGTCAGCTGGAAATACAAGTTGATTAACCTGCACAAGAACATCCTTAACGATACCCATAGGGTAAACATTAGAGCGATCGGCTAATTGCAACACAATTCCAGACTTTTTAAGAGATCCAAGATCAAGGGAATTATACATGGACGCATGCATAACATTAACGGATGCACCTAAATCCAACATAGCTTTGTTAAATGTAATGTTACCAATTTTGACGGGAATGTCAAAGCTACCCGGATCCTTGCATTTCAATGGGAGTTTGTGTTGTAAGATTGCCGAAGCATTATCCCCCACACTAAGCACTTCATTATCTTTGAGCCTTTTCTTGTTGGTACACAAGTCCTTTAGCACCTTTGCTTACTTTGGCATTTGCTCTATAGCATCCACAAGCGGTATGTTCACATGAATCTTCCTTAGAACGTCTAAAATTTCCTTTTCTAGTTCTTCCATCTTGGACTTTGCAAATCTGCGAGGGAAAGGTAAAGGAGGAACATAAGTAGAAATCAGAGTTTTAGAGTTATAAATAGGTACCTCAGAAATTTGGGGAGAATCCTCGTTTTTCTCCTCCAAAACAGGTTCCTTTGGTGTTTCCACCTTGCCCAAATCAGTAATTTCGGGTTGCACAAGTTGTGTACCACTTCTCAATGTAATAGCATTCACATCCCCTTTTGGGTTGATAGGTTGAGAAGGGAGTTTCCCACTATTTTGTGCCTTCAATTGGTTCAACTCAAGAGTCATAGAACCAACTTGAGTTTGCATCTCCTTAACCGTGCTTTCCTTCCTTTGCGTAAAAGATTTCAGCAACTCTTCCATACTTGACCCCTGATTTTGAGGTTGTTGTTGTTGTTGTTGTTGTGGTTGTGGTTGCTGAAATTGTTGACACGTCTGGAATTGTTGTTGTTGTAGTTGGAATCCACTTGGATGGTTGAAATTGGATTGTTGGACCGCTCCTTGCTTGTTCGCATAACTAAAGTTGAGATGATCTCTCCGCCCTGGATTGTAAGTGTTGGAGTAAGGCTCATACCTTCTTTGCTGATTTGGGAAGATCACATTAGCTTGCTCATGTGTGTCTTCATACCCTTGAGAAAACTTTGGTAGCACCGCGGCTGCAACTTGTTGCATCATTGCTGTCATGTTACCCATTTGTTGACGAAGATCCTCCACTTCGCTCACTTCATTCACTCTTCTAAGAAGCACATCCGAACTACGACTCAAGAATTGTTGGGAGTTTGCTGCCATGTTTTCAATCAACTCTCTAGCTTGTGCAACCGTCTTGTTCACTAATGCACCACCACCCACGGCGTCAAGAAGATTCCTATCACTTGAATTGAGTCCTTCATAGAAGTATTGGATAATCATTGCGTCGCTAAATCGATGGTGAGGGCAGCTTTCCACCAATCTCTTGTATCGTTCCCAACATTCATATAAAGATTCTCCCACATTTTGCTTCATCCCGCAAATCTCCATGCGAATTTGAGTAGCCTTTGACGCAGGAAAATACCTCTCTAAAAAGAGTTTCTTCAACCCATTCCATGTTATGATACTTCCGGGAGGTAAATAACACAACCAATCCTTAGCATTATCCATCAATGAGAATCAGAAAACTTTCAACATCGCACCATCCGCTTCAACATCCGCTGGAAGCATGGCCGTAACAATGGTGTGGAAGTCCATAAGATGCTTGTTTGGATCTTCATTCACCATACCATGAAACTTGGGTAATTCTCTAAGCAACCCCGGCTTTATCTCAAAAGTAGAATTTGATTGAATACACCCTTGTTGCGTATCCAACTTGTGAGAAGCCAAGTCCTTGAGTGTACGATTTGCATCACCCATCGCTTCTCCTTCAAAAGGTGGTTCTTGTTCAACCGGTTCCTCTTGTTCTACAACTTCGTGTTGTAACTCTTCTTCCACTTCTAACTCTTGTTCATCCGTTGTACCTTGACTTGGTTGGAGTATTGTGCCTCTTCGAGTGGCTATTCCGCACCTTGGATAGTTCCAATCTTTAGAATCCAGGGATTAGGTACCTGAAAACAATTCTCACAAACAAGTAAGAGACAAGACAAGAAACAAAAAGCAAATATGGAAGCAAAAATAATAAAAAGAAACTAAAAACCTGATAACTAGCCGATGCCTCCCCGGCAGCGGCGCCAAAATTTGATCGGTTGTCAAGCCGTCAAAATTAATTCACTTCCTTACTCAACTACAAGAATGTAGAAAGTGGTAGGAAAGAGTTCGTATCCACAGAGAGGCGATTGTTGTTATGCAATTTCTAGTTTCTTAGGTAACCAAGGGGGATTTTTGTTAACAAATCAAATAAAATAGTAAAGCAAAGCAAATAATTGGAATAATCAATAAGGAGAAGATATTGGTCATGGGATAGTATCATTCACAAGCATGCATTTTTCATCATTGAATAGAATTGATAATTTAATCTCTTATTTTACTAAAAGTCCTAGAATACCTTGATCGCAAGAATATCCCGCTAATTCCCTAATTTCATTACAACCACATTAAAAAGATGCTTATGTAAATTCTTTTCAAAAAGCAACCCAAAGTGTAAAAGCACAATTGAGTTTAACTCCCTAAAAGCTTTAAGATTTGTGGAATAAGACTCATCAAGGCAAACAAACGTGTAAAAAGCACTAATTCGTTTTAACCAAGGTTATGATTCATATATGGGTAGTAGTATGTATCACTACAAGCACCACTCACAATTATGCTACCAAAAATCAGGGACAAATAACTTTTTCGTATTGAAAAACCCTAATATATTTATAGAGTTGAAAGCAAATCAGATTGATTCCAGACTCAACCAATAAAACAATCAAATCATAAATAATTATAAACCATGAATCATAAACAATAAAATCGAGATAAAACTAATTCATACAATCAAATAACATGCATTGAGAAATCAATTTTTATCCCATAACCAATTGTGTATTTAGTTACTCATAACTAAGGAGTTCATCATAATCAATAAAATAATTAAGAAGAAGAAAATAAAGCAAACCCTAGAAGTAGTTTCTCCAAAGCTCCGAGAAAGAATAATAATAAACGTGATTTCCCAATGGTTGTAGGAGTCTTCTTTTATATCCCTTTTCCTTCCAAAATTAGGCCCAATCTTCAAAGTCCATTAGATGAAAATCCGCGTGGTCCAAAAGTTATAAAAACCCGTGTAGAAACTTTGTCAATTCGGGCTCAGAAAGTCCCCGGTAATTTCCCAGAAAGTTGCCCGAAAAGTCCTTAGGTAACCGGCAAAGTCCGCCCGGTAACCGGTCAAATCGGCCGGTCAACACTCGACCAGTCAACTCAGTCAAGGTCAGAAGTCAGAACTGAGTCAGGTCACTAGTCGGACTCATCTCAGCCGAGTGGGCTGACTTTACCAGGCTATCTTGACAGGCCATCTTGACAGGCTATCCTGACAGGCCAGAACTGTCAGAGGTGCAGCCATGATGGTCGGCTATCTTGTCAGGCTAACTTGTCCAGCCATCTTGTCTGCTGCACAATGATTGTGCTTTTGTTCCAGCCATGTTGGCTGTTCATACCACCTGCCAAATTCATCTACAATTTCAGTTCCAATTCACCTAACCCCATATTTCCATGTCCTGCAACTGCTGCCTGCAGCTTTATAACAGCACCTGCCATTCATTACTAACTCAGTCATACCACCAAAACCCTGGCTTCTATTTTTCTGTTCATTGTGACACCAATTTCTGCAGCTTCAATTGGCTGTAACAACAGCTTCAATTCAGATGCACTATACAACAGCAATTCCATCTCATTCCCACCAACATATCTCTCTGTGTAATGTTTCCAGCTAGCTTGCACCTGCAATGTATACCTGAAACCTAAACATTCATTTATAACATTCAGGCTATCAATGCACAAACTGTAACCTCAATACTTCTCAGTTAATTTCAGTCACTCTGCAGTCTTGAAACATATGCCATATTCATACTCAATTTCAACTCATAACCAGTGCTCAATCTCAGTTCATCCATTCATTAGCAGCAACACCTGCTTTCAAACACACAACACAAACACAATTCAAGACTCCACCAACAACTGCAACTCAGTCCCCTATGTTGCTTCACCAAGTAACCAGTTCAACCACCAGTATCTATTCAAATCCAGCCTTCCCAGCAAGGCAATCTCAACTGGTGACCAACCCAGTCCATGTTTTGCTTCAGCTTGTACTCAAAAGCAATCTCACCAAGGGCTGAGCAGATTCACTCCCTGAACCCATTTTAACAATACCAGCTCCATCTCTGCCTGCAAAACAACTGCAATTTTACTCCCAATTCCTCCATCCTCTAACAGCAGAATCCAACTCCACCAGGTTACCACAAATCTTCAAAATCAACTTCAAACTCCATCCCTGGAAAATACAAACAAACCCTACTGTCAATTTCATATAAACTAAAAACCCATTTCTCTTACCCATGACCATCCACAGCAAAACCCTAATTTCCATGACCATCATCTTCTTAATATTCGCTGTACTCAGCAACATCAATTTATTCTGATCAATTCAGATCCAGGACAACCAACATTAAAACCATGTCCTAAACATACATCTAACCCAGCGTTTCTATCGAATCCACATCAAATCTTCCATCAATTCCCTCTTCTGAGATTCAATTCTTCGATCTGCTTCTTCTCTCTGATTTAACTCTCTGCTCATCTTCACCAGTACTGAAACAATAATCTTCACCTCTTCTCTTGTGTTCCTTCTCTCGATTTCTGCTTCAGTTTCTCCATCTCCGGCTCTGGTTCTGGAGTCACGTTTTCTCTGATTTCAGGTGAAAATGATGATGAGAAAGAAACATCTTCTCCAAATTTTAGGTCTTGTCTAAGAAGGGGATATAATATTGGTACTCACTGCATGCTAGGGGGCACCCCGGGGATAAGGACCAACACACTCATTAGATAAGGGCCATCCTAAACCATATATGACTTGTCAGTTTCGCAGAACTGACAAGCTAATTCCTTTTTCAACTGAATTGTCGGTCGCCGGAAACTGACAGTTCATATTTCCGCTTTTTCGCCGCGTAGCTCCAACTACCACTCGCCCGTGAATTGACGATTCTGCCCTTACGCTCCAATTTGGTGATTTCTTCTTCTTTTCCTCTGTATGACTCAAGAGTACCTAAATACTCGAAAACAAAAGATAAGATACATAATTTACAAGAAAAATAGCAAAGAAAGCATAAATACTAGATATAAAATTAGGTGTTTTAGACACCTATCATAGATCTTATAGGAATATACAAGGCACAATTGAAGCAAAATCGATTTGATTCATGAACATTATAAGTCATGGCTTGCAAAGATTGCATTCCTTGTTATATAAATGTTTGAGTTCATGAAACCAACGATTTTTGAGAAATAACCTTCCAAAGTATGCATACGGGCACGCATACTTTAGTAATCGTATTGAGTTTGTTTTGGTTTCCAAACTCAGCAGAAATTCATGGACGTGAACTTCTTCGCCAGTATGCGTACGGGTACGTATACTTAGGCAACCAGATTGAGTTGGTTTTGATTTCCAAACTCAACAGAAATTCACGGACGTGAATTCTCTGCCAGTACGCATACGGGTACACATACTTACCCAGTCTCCATCAACTATTAGCACACATACATGTATGCAGACTTTAGGTTCCCGGTTTCGGACTTATACACAAATGTGCGAACACACTATGTTTATCTCCAAGCATGGTTACACATTCTCAGATGTCATTTCAATCATTGAAACTTTCTTAGAGGATGCTATAATAGTTGTTATTCACAAACTACTTTTTCATCAAAGCGGTTTTAAAGATATCGAAATAATCATATCGAAACATTCCAAGTCTACATCAAATAATTGTATCACACAAACCATGTAAGATGTTACTCAAAAAATTTCTCATGATCAAGATGAACTTGATTGAAGCGAAAGATTACCAACACATATTTCGAGAAATAGATAAGCGAGATAAACTCAGCTCGAAGTTTCAAATGTGTATGAACGAAAACTATCTTAAAGCGACTTATGTATCAAAGATAAGAGATAGAATAGAAATAGACTTTCCAAGTGATATATAAGTTTCAATATACACATAATTTTTTGTTTATGAAGTTCCACAAGATCTCCTTAGTATTTCTTCGTCTTCAATGATGAACCGTGAAGTTTAAAGATCAACTACACTAAACCTCGTCCGAGACATCACTATAAGTTAGGGCTGCACAACGGGTAGGGTGGGTAGGATATGGCCTATACCTGCCACCCTACCCGTTTACTGGCGGGTAAGAAAAATTTTACCCGCCACCCTACCCGCCATTAAACGGGTAAGATCCTACCCAACCCATTCTCTGGCGGGTCGGGTAGGGTAGGGTGGCGGGTATAACCGTCTATATCACCTGCAATACAAAATTTCAAGCCTGCTCCTGCCATCTCAACAGAGCCTCAACCACAAGTATAAACATGTAAAGAAGACCAATGGACATGCGAAACACAGCAATGATGGTCCATGGTACTGCTAATAGACCAACGATGAATTTAGAAACAAAAGCATAACCATAAAAAATGTACAAACAAAAGTATTCTCAAGAAAAGAGTTGTATTCTTCATATAACAGTATCATCACCAAAAGCTCTTCATATTGACCTTCTTCTTCAATCATCATCTACGATGATGGAATAAGTACTAAGATCACCAAATAAATCTGCATACAAGTTATCTCTTGTTAGATTCAGTCATAATAGTGAACGATTTGATTCAAAGTTCAGTCATAATACCAACATCAAGTAAGAGATATCACAACATCCTACTATGGAATACAATATCACAACAAGTTCAGACTTTTGGTTCAGTCACAATATCAAGTAATATCACAATATCAAGTGTTGTTTTAAAGATATTTATAAGTATACACATGCATAAGTTTTCCAAATTTTAGTGAAATGTCACATTGCTGCTCTCGACAATTTCTGATATCATAAAATCTAAAATTTAGGTTGGATACACCCTAGAGTTTCCATGGAATGACGTCTGGATTGCCAAAACACTATACAGGTTTTTATATAAATATATTTACTACTAACATTTTTGTTTGTTTGTTTGCTTAGTGAACTAAGTACTCATTCAACATATATAATCACTAATCAGGTTGCCAGATGTGAGTAACAATACTAATCTGGAGCTGGCAAAATTAGACTTCAACACATGCCAAGAACAGCATCAGCTTGAGTGGCTCAACGTACAAAAGTAAGCAACTAAAGTTGTGACAAATTATCAACTGAGCACGGTAGCGTGTTTCCGTTTAACATGCAAGTTCCTTGACTAGAAATGGAAAGTTCTAAACAACATTCAAACTTCCACCAGTACTTCCCATAAAGAAGCACAAATGGATACAGACAGATAAAGAAAATGCCAACTAAGTCGTTTCGCAAACATAGTGAAGACAGATTAAGAAAAGCAAACAAAAGAGTAAGGAAACCCAAATGTAGGAAAGTTGTATACCTGATTCTAAGACGTCATCCTCCTTCTCTTCAGCTCCAAATGTAGATGGATCCATATCAATCGGTGTCCTTAACCAGTTTTGTAGGATAATCAATGCTTCCACAGTTCGGGGTTTTAAAGAACTTCGGAAATGACCAAGTATTCGCTTTCCAGTACTGAAAGAAGATTCACTTGCAACTGAAGAGACGGGAATAGCAAGTATATCTCTTGATATAAGTGATAGAATATCAAATCTTGCAGCATTGATTTTCCACCAAGTGAGTATATCAAACTTCGAACCATTTTTGTTTCTGTTTTGTTGGTGAGTAAATCTGTTCCGATAAGTATCTGTCCACCTCTGATTTGTCAACATCCTCCGTTATAGATAACTGTGTTTTACGTTCTTCTCTATAGGCCTTATGTCTTCTCTTTCTATGTGACGTAGAACTACAACTCTCTTGACTAGGACTACCACCAGTATCACCTACAGACTCCGACGAGGCTAACACACTTCCTACACCTATATATTCTGCCTTATAAGCTGTGAATAATTCATTAAAATCCATTTTCACTTCATCTAACCAATTGTTTACCAATCTTTGTTTCGTCCAAGGAATATCATGCACAATCAGGTCTTCTAGTATTACTTGCAGTCCACGTTCTTTTTCTCTTGGGTCAAGAAGCACAACAATAAACAATAAAGGATTCATGTTCTTATGCTCACCCCAATACTTGTTGTATTTAAGTAACATCTTCTCACCCATATGGCTTAAGTGAGGATCATGATGAGCATTTTGGCATTCTTTTAACTCTCCACGTACATCACAAATTTCCCCCAAAAATGTATGCGAAGTGACATACGTAGAACCAGAAAACTCAACAGTGGCTTCAAAAAATACCTGTAGAAACAGTTTTAATTGTTATTGAAACTTCATATACAGATCATATTAACTCGTAAGCAAAGACCAAAACATCTAGACAACCACATATTATTGCAAGACCAAGAAAAGCAGTTCATCTGAGTGAAAGAATTACCAAGAACATCAACAGCAATGAGTACATATAACAGCCTTCTTTACACTATAGAACAAAAGCATCGCCCAACAAAACTCATGAAGAAGAAACCTATGCGTGTTACTTAGCTGTAGAATACATGAGCACGAAACAAAAACGAATTTGAGATCACTCTGCCTGTAATGACATCTAGTTATTATAAACCCCTTCCATTTGTAACTAACCAAAATAGAGAAAATAGTCCAACCAATACTGTGAACTATAACCTTGTTTCTGTTTTTTAAATGTTTCTGAAGCCAAACTAATTTTATCATGCCAAACTCCATGCATCAATTTTTTGTAAAGGTTTGTGTCATTTGATATCCAAGAACTAAAACATAAACCTAACAAACATAACATCGTCCAATGTTTGTTCTTACAGTCTATATCAGCAGGGTAAAATTGTAAATAAATTTTTGCTCAGATATTCTTATGGATCATTGAGACCTGACATCTGGCAAATACTTACTCCTCATTGCAACAAATCCGTAGAATTAATGGCAAATAGACATCACAGATATGAAACGAAATAATTGAATTCCAGCAAAGAAATTTTAAGGCATTCTTAGAACGAATAAAATTGGGGTGTCGGGTCGAATTGTGCGAATCAAAAAATCCAGAAAAAGATGTAATTTGGTTAGTACTACTCCCCGAAAGACGACGCCGACTCGGAACGATTCATATAGAGGAGATGATAGAAATGCTCCATAATCTTCATCACATCAGTTGTTAGAGGTTTCGAGAGGAGCTCAAAATCTAAACCATATGATTGATTCATGGTCAAATGGGAGCATTATGAATGGGCAGCATTCAGATGATATTGCAAGAGATCTTTTGAGAGGTGCTTTAGATCTTCAAGACTCTCTTATCATGCTTTGCGAGATGCAAGAAGCTACGAAATATAAACTACTGATAAACTAACCAAAGAACGAAATATAAACTACTGATAAAATCTTTAAAATACCTGTAGAAACTGAACTAGGACTCGAGCATTAGCCCAGTCATACTTTTCAGGAGCATGCACGCGAGGCTTTTTCTTCTTGGCTTTTCTTCGACCAGATAAGGGAACTTCATCAGCATCAGAATCAGAAGAACTGGATTCATCAAGAAAATCAGTACTGTCAATATCATCAACATTAACACCCATTACTGATTCATCGGGAATAACGAAGATAAGCCTCTCACGAAATGATTTATCAGATCGTCCTAGCCTTATAAAGACTTTTTCGTATTTTTCTGCTGCATCCAATATCAAGTAAATGGAGTTCCATCTTGTTTTCAATTCTAACACTAATCCCTTTTTGTATTCCATTCTTTCAAGAAATAAGGCATCTAAGAATTTCTTCATTCTAGCAGGAGAGGCCGTGACGTATTTAACCACCGACCTGATTCTGCTCACTGAAGTATGATATTTCTTCAACCCATCCTTAACAACTAAAGCTAATACGTGGGCAGCACACCTTACATGTAAATGTTTACCTCCTACAATTGACGATCCCCAACTTACAACTTTCTCTTGGACATATTCAATTGCTTTTTTATTTGCAGATGCATTATCGAGCGTGATGGTGAACACTCTCTCAAGACCCCACTCTATCAAACATTTCTCCAATGCTCTTCCAATATGCTCACCTCCATGACTAGTAATTTGACAGAAACATATTATTCTTTTGTGTAACTTCCAGTGGTCATCGATGAAGTGGGAAGTAACCACCATGTAGTTGTAGTTCTGAATGGATGTCCATGTATCGGTTGTGAGACAAACTCTAACCTTGTTCGACTTGAAATAGTTCACCAAATTGGCTTTTTCACTCAAAAACAGTCCACAGATATCACGATAGACGGTCATCCGCGATGGAAGTTTGAACCTCGGCTCAAGATATCTACAAAATGCTATAAATCCTTCTCCTTCAACCATTCGGAAAGACTGTTCATCTGTGATGATGAACTCTATCAAGGCTCTCCTACATCCATCTTGACAGAACGTAACCCCAACTGTTTGCTGCTGATCTCCCAGATTGCTAGGCTGACCGAGAGAGTCCAACGGCGCAGCTTCTAGTGACTCCATATACTTCCGACACTTGGTCAAATGCCAGTTCAAATTTGATGTGCCATATTTCTTACCACCATCCCTATATTTACCACCTTCACAGTAGTTACATTTCCCCCATTTAATACCAGCTTCATCAACACTCTTTTGGAAATGCTCCCACACCGAAGATGTTCTGTTCCGCTTCATACTTTCCCTGACCTCAGGTTGAGAAGATGGTGGAGGTGGAGGTGGCGGAGATATAACAACACTGACCCTTTGTTGCACAGATTGATATGAATCTTGAGAGGGAATAGGAGGTCTCGTTGACATCAATTCTGTAATCTCAACCATGCTTCCTCACTAGTCACTTCTGCAACCAGTAAAAAATACTGCAGCTAGAGAAAAGGTTCTCAATAGAAATAGAGGTTATAAGGCAAAGAACAAGTGATATGAATAGAAATCAAACAATTAAGAAAGCAAACATTTAAGCAGAGAGTAACAATTGATATGAATAGAAAGCAAGATACACCATTTATGATTGAAACCCTATGATTTTTCAATCAATTTAACACACAAAAAAAAATGAAACAAAATTCATGTTATCAATTTGACTCTTATCTCTCCCTGGATGAGAATAAGAACTCTTAAGGGGTATAAGTGTCTAATCATGCTCATTATATGTGGGATGTATAGGTTTTGTAACAAGGTATAAGCTCTGCTCCCTGAAACAATCTGTAATAGAACAAACCTACTTTTTGTTCTCTAAATTCATTTATTGAGCTATGTTAAGAATTGTTTTATAAGACAAAAGGTTCCATAAGCTACACTTAAGTCAGTTGATTTACTTGAACAACAGTTGACCATATATCATACATGTTAAACAACGGACAACTAGAAGCAAAGACACGAAAATTCATCTAAAATTATCAAAGATACAGATCAAGAAATGTGTCTATAAGGGAGGGAACCAAACCTGATAACGGTACTTAATAGTTCAAAGCCCAAGCAGATTGCAAGTGAGGGAAAATGGTCACCAGCATCGTTTCTCTTAAGAAATATTTGTATGCATAATCAAATAGATGAAGCAAAGAGTTAATACACAATAAATCAGGGCAGCCACATAGCAATCTAATTCAAAACACTTACATTATGGAAAACCAAGTATAAACAAATAGATGAAGCAAAGAGGGTTTTATATAACAAAGCAAACAAACCCAAGCAAAAGAATACAAAGAAATCCTAATTCCCACATTCTATTTCAGTAGTATAGGGTTTTTCATAAAAATTTCAAAATCAGTTACTGATATAAAATAGAAAATCTAGGTTTGTACTAATCAACGAAAGTAGTAATAGAGAATATCAGTGTGTACTAATCCAATCAAGAGTTGTAGTAATGATAGCAGCAACTTAAAAGTGGACGGATAATAAACCCCAATAGTTTCAGGACCTTATTCTCTTGCAACCCAAAGGTACAATGAGCAAAAGACAATGAAAGCACAGTGAGTCCCATTATAACCTAGAAACTCTACAAGGTTAACCATGGTAAAACTAGTATGATAAGAATCACCAATTGAGTGAAAAAAGACAAACCCACTCCAAGTACTACTAGACCAGTTGCCACAACAAGCACAGAAACTTGAAAGGGTTTTATTCTTCTAAAAAAAGACGAAATCACCACATTTTATACACAACACCGAACTGACATAATATGTGGAATAGAAACGAACACTACAAGATCCTAGTTACTGAATCATAGCATACAATGAATCTATTAACAGAAAGAAGAAAGATGATTTACATTCCAAAAGAAAACGAAGCAACCAGCATGTGAAAACTAATATCATAAGAACCTTATGACATATTACCTTCACATCATACCATGAATGACCTTTAACAGTTTTACTCATCAACCACTATTTCAAAGGATCCATAAGTAATTACTAGAAAGAGTAAGATACAATATGATCAGTAGACATCCTATATCATCAGTAGTAGTCTAATTAGTTAAAAATTAACCCCTCAATCCCAGAATCGTAAGCTTACTCATAATTGGGGATTACGTGATAGCTGTTTTTGATAACATTAGAAGATCACTAACTAAATTAAAATCAACTTTTAGTAAATCCCAAAATCAATTTAGAAAAACCTAGAAATTACTTCAAATAACTTCGCAATTAACTTCGAATCAGAAAGAAACCAACCTTTGATGAATTTGGAATTGTACTTCAACTCGAGGTCGTATCCTGCCACATGCATGAAACAGTAAAAACCCTAATATTTTTTCAATCAATTTAACGGAAAAAAATAAAATGAAACAGGATCAACTTTGCATTTGGATCTTACCTTGAACCAACCGATTAAAGGGTTTTAAACGAGACCCTGAAAGATGAACATGAGATCGAGTAAGGTAGAGGAGAAATGGTTGAAGGAGAATACTGCAACCAAATTTTTTGATAACGAAAAGTTTATTTCACAAAAGAAACGCAGTAAGACATTTTGTTTGTTGAAGAAAATCCATTTACTTTGTAATTTACCCCTATTATGTTTTAAAATAACAAAAAAATAGGCAGGAGGAGAAAACAATACAAGGGTTACTTTGTCTTTTCAGTATTAGACGGGTAGGCGGGTAGGGTAGGATAATTTCGAGCTTTATCTGTCACCCTACCCATCTAACGGCGGTTAAGAAAATCTTTACCAGTTACCCAAATAGTGGGTAGGATAGGATACGGTTAAAACACGGGCGGGTAGGGTAGGGTTGGCGGATATGGGTAGGGTATGTGCACCCCTACTATAAGTAGATTAGAAATCAGGACTTATAATTTTGATCACTAACATTGGCAAACAAGCTTGAGATAGCAACGCTTGCGAGTTCGACCGAGCAATGCTCTAATAAAGGAGATCCCCTTGGCCCCCTGATATTTTATCTTGTACTACATCCTCTTGTGCTCAGAGCTTCCTCCCGTTACATCTTGGATTTAAATGCGTGGTACTTGGACGACGACACTTTAGCTGGTGGCGCTATGGAGGTTGCTAAAAATATTTTTTAATTTTTCGTGTGCTTAATAGTATCATTCTGATGTGTTTCGTCTACTCAAACCCACTGGCGCATCAACTAAAATGTTGGATTGATCTTTAGACGGTGAATGTGAAACGTTCAAGAAACTTATTGCAGATTCGGGGTTGTCTGCTGCCGCCGAGAACTCAATGTTGGAACATGACCGGGTGGTTATATCGGCGTTTGTGGAGAGACTTCATTCTGACATCGACACCTTCCATATGCCGTTTGGGGAGATGACGATTACCCCAGATAATGTTGTGCAGATTCTTAGACTCGCTGAGCATGATACATCTGTCAGGGCTCAGTACACAAAGCAGTTAATTTGGTAAAAAGTTTATGAGCTAACTAATAATTGTTTTGGTTGGGATGCAGCAACATCAAAAATTGAGTTCGAAAGATGCATGACTTATAGAACTAGACAATTCAACATGAGTGATCTGATGGAAATGTTCATGGACACCAATAAAAAAGAAGAGGAATGAACTTTAACTGATGACCAAGTGAACCACGCGGCCACCGCATATATCCTATATGTATTTGGATGTGTCATTTTCCAAAATACCAGTGGCAATCGGGTCGACGCCAACCTTTTACAACTTCTGCATCCTCTCAATAAAGTAAAACAGTACTCTTGGGGCACGACATGCCATGCATGGTTGATGGAAAAGTTGAGAAAGGCGTCGAGACTTGGAACTAACCAAATTGGCGGGAACGTATATTTTTATCAACTCTACATACTTAGTTATGTTTTTATTTTTCTCTAATTGAAGAATCAATATCCTAATACTTACAAAAATGACTATATAGACATGGATCTATGACCACTTCCCTATCTTGGAATTGGCCATTGAAAGGTGACCCTAGAGGAAAAAAGTACATCTTCGATGATAACCGTTCTAAGAAAAGGAGAAGAAGTTAATTCGTTTGAGGGAGATTTTGGAATCACTTATAGCCCGAGACATATGCTTTGATCCATTCAAGGAAGACCGATCTAGTGGACATATAACGGTTCGGTCCGATTTGGCCCTTTATTTTGGACCGTTGTGACACCCCATGGGATATGTGATGTACAATGCCTCAAGGGTGATTCGACAAAACGGTTATTTACAAGGTCAACCAAAGGATGCAATGCATGGAAATTTCACATTGGATTTGGAACATTGCAAGTCTAATAAAGATTCTATCACGGTGGTTTACTCGGGTAAACCACCCGTTAAATTACATTGGGATAGAAAGATGAATTTCTTGATCAAGTGTGGGAGACCAGTCAACCAATGTTTAGAAACTTCTCCAAACTATATGGATTGGTACAATAAATTTTCTCATCTTCGTGTAATCTGTGATCTTAAAGAAAAGCCTGCAACCCCTTATAAGTCTATCTTCAAAGAAAAACCACTGGGTTATGATAGATTTGTGAGTATTGTTGTTGTTTTTTTTCGTTTATTAATACGGCTCAATATCTTAGTAATAACCGTTTGATGTTATGTTATGTATAGAAACACCGGACCAGGTTGAAGCAATTGTCCAAATGGTGCATTGGATGCATAAATTCCGGAGAGCCTGTGCCAATTGAGAAGCTAAAAGATCACAAGGAGTTAATTGATAACGTTGACAATGAAGAATATGTAGCTCAGTTTGGGGAAAAAGGCAAAAAAACAGCATCAAAAGTGATTCAGTGAATAAAAGATCTCAAACCTTATCGAGCACTCAAGGTGAAGTCCAAGATGAAGAAACTAATGATGATGGTGTTCCAAGTCGTGCAGTTCGTAAAGGTCGCAAAGTTAAAGCAAAGAAGAACTAATAAACTCTCGATGTTTTGTTAACTTTATGGATTTCAAAGTTTATGTCGGATTATGTCCTTTTACATTATATTTATGGTTTGTGGATGGTTAGTTTTATGGATTATGAATGGTTTTATTGTTATCTTTATGCATTTAACGATGACTCGCAAGCGAATCACATGCACAAATATGAAACTGTTGAATTCGGAAGCGCAATCGCAAGATAAGTTTATATACGTATCTCCCGATTCTGGGGATTTTGCAAATTTCATCAGAATCGAAAGATATTTATATTATGTATCTACCGATTCTGGGGATTTTGCCAAAATAAATTCAGAATCGGAAGATTTCTAAATTATTTCTCTATCGATTATTATATGGTAAATTCAAAACTCAATAAACGAAGGATTATGAGCAAAATTTCGTTTTGGGGCAACTAATAATCGGAACTTCAATTAAATCCCTTAACTACCGATAACGATAATCGGTAGGCATGGTAACCTAATTGTCTACTAATTAACTTGGGGATTAAATTCAGTAGGCTTGGTGCACTTCATAAGCTACCGATTATATTACTAAAATTCGAAAGGGAAAATTAGGCGTATGCCCAAAAAAATAATATTTTCATTGTCAGGCCCACAATTAATTTTATGTATCGTGACACCCATAATTATTTCGGTAACATCCATAATTATATGAAATTATTAAAAATGTCATGACGAATTATGCATCCACATGACGGGTTATGCATCAGGGGTATAATTGGAAACGCAACTTGGATATAACATATCTAAGAATTTGCGCCTTGAAATTTTACAAATTTTATATCGTTCGAAATATTTTTAAGAGAGCTACGCAACGAATACAAACAAGAATATCAAATTTTTGTTTTTCACGAAAAAAATGGAGGTGATCATCATTTTGGGAAAAAGTTTCGAACACTTGATACATAACCATTATGCAGCCAACAAAGATGCATAAGACGTTCTGCAGACGCATAACGAATTATGCAACCATTTTCTCGACCGCATAACAAAGCTATGCATCTATAACAAGTTGTGTAACCATTATTTTGGTTGATTTTAGTGCGCACAAAAAAAAAAAACTATTGCATAATGCAGTATGCATCCATATTTAGGGATGCATATCAGGTTATGCATCTATTTTCTCGATGCATAAAAGATTTTGCAACAATTTTCTCGATGCACAATGCATTATGCAGTCATATTTTCGGATGCATAACATGTTATGCATCCATTTTCACGACTGCATAAAATGTTATGTAGATATTATTGTAGGTGCGTAACAAGTTATGCAACCTTATTTTTTATTGGTTTCAATATTAAGAAAAAAGTAGCCGCATTGCGACCATTTTCGGGACTGCATATCAAGTTATGCAACAACTTTTGTAGATACATAACATGTTGTGAAACCATTTTCAAAACTGAATCATACTGTCTCAGGTCAAAGTTGTTAAGGCTAGTCAAGTATGATTGGACTACGACTGAACTCTATACTCCAGGAGACCGCATCAAGAAAAGCCTGTTGACGAAAAGAAAAGATTTGAGTAATCATCATTTTCCTTCAAATGACACATGGTAATATCATAATTGACATGTGGTGTTGGTGGTTAGACGGCGAAGTTAGAGCTGAGATGTTGCAAATCCATGAAACTTCGAACACCACAGTCACTATTAACTCACTGTATCCTACAACTCCGAAATCTGAAACAAAATTCGAAAAGTGAAAGTGAAGAAAGAAATCCCTACAAGCCTCGCCAAGGTATGGTATGGCTCAGGCCCGAATGCAACATGTGGACTGGGATATGGAAATATATATTTACTTACCATGGATACTAGTGGAGAAGCATACATTACTAAAGTCAATCCTGCACAAAGGAATCCAATAACCGTAATTCGGACGCTTACATGGGTAGCAAGAAATGTAATTAGCACTACCGTCGTGTAGAACCCCAAGTTTAAAATCCCTGCTAACTTCAAATGTTTAACCTGCAAAACATCGCATTTATGAATTTCGGACTCCGGTGGACAGTAGATATTCAGAAGAACCTAGGTTAGGGGTATATACTTACTTTAGAGTTTTTAGGTGCATAGATGATGAAAAGAATAACATATATGGCTTGAAGAATAGCACCAGCAACATTAATAGTGATAGTAAGCATGCCATCATGTTTAAGTAAACCATAATATGTCCATAATGATGTACTTAATAATGTGCAAATGTACGACATCCCGTTGAAATTCTCTGTCGATTTCTTCTTCACTATACTTTTAAACGATGTTGGTTCAGGCATTTACCCGAACATGTTGTATGATATACTCATCATGCTGTAGCTTCAACCTTTGATAGCTTCCAAACTCACCCAGATTCATTCTCTTGAATTAGCATTACAGTTCCATTTCGGTATACTTCTGAAATGTGTCCTAACCCCTTTGGAAAACAAACACCACAATCATTAATTCAACAACACAAAACCCATTCAATGCGTATATATAATCAGTCACATGACTCACATCAACAACTTGTTTCCAGTTGAAGTTCAGTTCAAGAACAAGCTAAATCTCCTCCAAATCGAACCAACAGAACCCACTAAAATCACTGCAACAGATCCCCTTGGTAAACACCTTTTAAAATCACTGCTAGGTTGGCGACAAATTGATCCCAGCAAGAAGAAGTATCGACACCAGAACCTCAGTCTAACCCCCACTAAAGCTTTTGTATCTGTAACTCTTCCATTTACTCAACTAACAGCAACTACCAACCAATTTCAATGGAATGTCAGGCCGCAACAATTCACTCTGTTCTTCCTTCTTCTTCTTGGCTTCAGGGAGAGGTCTGGATCCGTGGTGAATACCCATCAAATCGGAGAGAGGTTTTGTAATGAAAATCAAAACGAAAGAGATACAAATAACTGAATAAGAGGAGACTGTTAAAAAATGAAAAACAAAATTCTAAAAATTCTGGATCTGGGAAAATTTTGACCTAAGAAATGGGTGCGTCCCTGTACTTTTTTGTCGGTGGGTTTCATAGTGTCCAAAATCTGAAAAATGGGGGTGGCCAGATTTTTTCAAAATCCAATTTTGGGACAACTTCATAATCGAGAGAAAAGTAAACTACCAGTCCACCGATTATAGGTTATTTCAAAATAACAATATTTTCAAGTTACATATGTACAAGCAGCCAACCGATTATGTTCTTACCCTACCGATTATATATTTAACTAACGATTGTTGAGGTATATTTGTTATTTCAAAAAATCGGAGATAAGGGATAGCTTCATTTTAGATTTAGGTGACCCTGTTTTGTCTTATTAATCTCCCCTAATTCTTTAAGGGTCGCCCCTAATGACGCCAGGAAGAAAAATAACAACTCCAAAAACAATGCTCCAAAAAAAGGTTACAGCTTACAGCTACAGACATCTCATCCTTTTTATGAATAGTGTATAATATTCTAACTCAACAAAGGTTACAGCTTACAGCTTTAGTTTTGGATTCCAATCAGAAGAATTTAACTCAACAAAGTTAATCAAATTTGACCTTATTTCAGGTTTTTGACCCTAAAATACTAGTGTCCTCCATTTTCCCCTAGAACTGAAAAATACCCTAAAACACAATGCTATATAGTATGAGACTATGAGTTCTATTTAAAGAAGACAAAAGAAGAAAGAGCAAAATACAACTGAGTATTTGACTGTAGCCTCTTCCTTTTTAACGAATACACCCTAAAGTTCTAGAAGGCACTCGTGTATGTTTTCTGTATTTAGGATGGATTAGAGCTAGCTGCGTTTGGTCGAACGCTCAAACAAGCGCGGCCCAAGGCGCCACGCTTTCCTGAAAATTAGAATAAGCAGACAAAGTCATAAGCTGATATTTGCAATATTCAAGACATGTCACAGGTACATGATTGAGGAAATGCATGTCATATTAATTCAACTAACTAATGGATTTAACCAGCACAGATAGGTGGGCAAAAGCCCACTCACTGAACCTAACTATTTGGTTATTTAAACTTCCTCCAGAACCTATTTCTAACATTTTTAACACCCAGAACTGCCAGAACATAATAAATCAGATCTGACATATATAAGAAAGATCAGTCTCTTCAAGATACAATCCGATTGACAAGGAGATTACTCTCACATCATATACCAGACAGGAGAAAACAATCAACGACAGGAATCAAGATATGCATAACTAATTCCTACAATATGCACACTAGTTATGTCCAATTTTTGGCAAGTGGAGAGCATATACCATGTACAATGTCATCATAAATATTTTGCGAAAGATGAAATACAAAGTACAGATTAGCGTTACCTTTTATACCCAGTTGCAGGCGGTGTAGGAAAAGGAGTTTTCACGTCAAATGGTAACACATAGGAATCATCAGATTCATAGGACAGCGGTGCAAGTCTCCTTAAATTTGGCTCAACAACGAAACCATGTGGACGATTCCATTCTTTTATTTTCCGAAATATAATTAAAATCCTAAAAACCAAAACATGCAAACAATGAAATATAGGCAGCTAAAATGATTATTTAGGTAGCTAAAATTATAAATTTTACATTTCACTTTGAACAGCTGGAACACAGTGCTTAGCAACATCAGCAGCATTCCTTTTCAAAACCAAAACAGACCTGAAACAGAAGTAGCCAAAATAATCCATTAAATATAAATAAGAAAAACAATAAAAACATATACGATGGGAGGAATTTTGATAAAACTTACCCCACCGGAAGAGGAACTGCAATCGGGCCGCTTAAGTCTGAACCCTGTTTAATTATATTTGACCCAAAACCTATGTCGCACTCACTAAGAAGGGAAACTATAGAGATTGGACGAGCAAAATCATCATTGTCAATATGAGGTAACATAATGTCTCCTACATGAAATATTTGAATGACGCAGCTGTCGGGTACACAAGATGGTGGAACAACATGCAATTCCACTAGTTTTCTTATCATATCCTGTAGAATTGAAGGTATTGGGTTGGCAGGTATATCACGACGGATTCGAGGGGGGTTTTCTTCCTGTCAATTGAAAGCTAAAAATTAGGTATAACAATATTTATCAAGGGTTCAAACATAATATAAATATTAAAATGTAAAGAACAGGGGAGCATATCAACAAGCACAAGCTTAACTAAATCCCATAGCAAAAGAAAATTAGAAAGTTACCAGCACATTTACGCAAGTTTAGATTTTAGCTTTAAAAGATCGAAGAGTTATATAATGCCATATATAAATAATATAAAATGTAAGGAATGATGAAAATGCATTCATGTAACTACAACAACAAGAGTGGAATGGTCAGTTCCTCATTCCAACAGAACCATCTTAACTGAATCACAAGGTTTTAAACATCAAAACAACCACTCAAACCCCATATGCATACATATTTGACGACCCAAGAAACTTGGAATGTAGATCGTAGTAACTAAAATAAATTCATGTCTAACTAAGTTTAAGACGGACCATTAGCCAGCACCAGTTTTTAAATATGTCAAACACATCACTACCATGGTGCTAGCTAATGTTTAAAGACAAAGGAAAATTAATCAAAAATCCTAGCCCAGTCCAGAAGTAAAACAACACAATCACAAATGAAATAAAGGTTTTAGCTTGATCGGAAAAAAACGCATATAACGAACTCTTAGCAAGCAACTTACCTAACCACCATGATAGAAGAAGCTTGAACAGAATAAATATACGGCTTCGAATTTATAATAGTTAAGATGCTATACAATTAGAGTACAAATGCATTTTAAATAAGCATTTTATAAAGGAATGAGTACACAGCACTTCCCGACGTCATTACTACACACGTATACTTAAAACCTCGAATACAAAAGCAGAAGTTCATACAAAACAGTATGTTCAAACCCAAGTTCAATATGCAGTCTACTACATACATTCTTGGTATTTTGCTATCTTTATGTTACTTTCGGCACCGACATTCTAGGCACAAAAAAAAGACTATTATGCCATGATGACATGAATCTAATTTGCATGGACCATGGCCATTAATATTCAACAATAAAGATGACCAGCTAGTAACATTTCAGCCATGAGATATAAAGTTTACCGGCGCATTGTCATAACAGCAACCAAATTGTATGGATACCCGTCCCTTTCCCTTCCCATGGTTGCAAGGATCAGCAACTGGGCGCTCTGCAAAATGACACACACACAACTATTAGATCGTTCCTGATCGTATGAAACGGTGGACCCATATGACTTCAATACATTATCATTCAGTGGCCTAAACAATTGATCAAGTAAATTTCGTTGAAATCCCAAATGAGGAAATACTTTGCACTGATTTTCACTTCAAAGTAAAGAATTGCAGTAAAATCGATTCAAAATTTTGAGCTCAACAGGAAAAATAAAATCACATGTAGCTTATGTTTTTTTGACTGAGCAGCAATTGGGCACTCTACAAAAAGATACATACACAAGTATTAGATTGTTCCTGAACGTACGAAAGGGTGGACCCATATGACTTCAATACAATATCATTCGGTGGCCTAAAGAATTGGATCAAGTAAATTTCGTGGAAACCCCAAATGAGGAAATAGTTTGCACAGACTTTTTCAAAGTAAAGAATTGCAGTAAAATTGATTCAAAATTTTGTGCTCAACAGGAAAACACAAATTCACATGTAGCTTACGTTTTATTGCCTGTTCCTGTTTCTCAAGTTGATGCACAAAATTAACTATCTTGTTCTGCTCTGAAGGGCTGAAAACATTCGTATGCAGTTCAAGTCCGTCGACTACATTAACTATCTCTTTCCCGATTTTCTCCTTGCAAACAAAATTTTTTTTCCTCCGGACATTCATGAACTCATTATACACTCTGTTCTCTTGATCACACTCTTGCTGCTGATTATTTGTACATTCTTCATCTCGTAACAACCAAAAGCAAAAAAATAAAAAATATTCAGCATAGGCCCTTAAATTAAGTTTATGCCAAAACAGGAAAACACTCTAAATTCAGTAATCATAAAAACCAAATGTTCAGTATCAGTAATACCCTGAAATTCACATAACAACACAAACTTAGAATAACATAATTGAAAATTAAAATAAAGAGTAATTAATGACCCATTCTATCTTGTTAACACATTTTACGGCCATGTGTTATTCTGCCTTTATGAGTACTGCAGTCCCTAAAGTCTAAACCTTAGTGTTATTTCAGATAGTAGTACCACTTATCCACATCATGGATAATTTCTTGGCGGCAATGAAAATATGAAACCATTGATACAGGACTCGCAAATTAAAAAAATACAATGAGGTACTTAATCAGTTCCCTTTCTTTAATAATTTCAAGGAAATAGTGAAACATTTATACGATCAAGAATGATACTAAAAGTGTTGTACACCACAAATGAAACTCTACAGAAGCATATACGTTTACCGCTTTAGTCCTAACATGATATCAACAAATTATAAAAGCTACACCCACAAGAGCATCATGGTTCACTTGTACCACCAATAAGATAATCCATCATCACACATTTTAGCACAGCTCTAGTCTAATTTCGAGACTAACAATTAACGGCACAAGCTTATGTGAACTACTGAACTATCATATACATATTCTCAAGATCTAAGTACGGAACTTGACAATTCTACAATTACCCTTAAAAATGCACCATAAATTTAGTGACAGTGATAACCGCATCACTTTCACTGTTTGCCAGTTTCAAACATGAGAAAATATAATAAACAAATCAACCCGCCTAAACTGATAATAGTTTCTTTTGAACATGCTTATCATCGGGCATAAATTGAATAAATTCATACAAACCCACAAAGGATGTCCCAGAGCATTTCTCAGTGCATATTAATAATCACCAAATGTATCAAAATGTGTTCTAAAGCTTACAAACCAAAGCAAGGCCATGCGACTAGTAATACTCATAACAGTAGATTAACACAAATGGAGACACATCATTAATCAGCACAGCAAGCACAAATTCCATAAATAGTCAACTCTATTGTCCTACCATAACGGTTAGTGTGGCTAACTATGCAAGAGTAAGACCTGAATGTCTCTATCTTTGTATACCCAAGTGTGTACAGTAGCTAAACACTAACACATAATGAAATTAGCACCTTATCACCAGGGTCTGTTAACCCACGTTGAAAATTGGCAGATCATTGATGCAATAATCCAATCACATTCATTATTCCAAAAGATATTATTAATATATATCAACAGTATAAATTTCATATCAAATGAGTTGATTGGAAACGAGTTCTCCGCAGCATCGGCATAGTCTCATTAGACTTGATTTAAGGCTGAGTTCAAATGAAAACAAGAGTTCAACTTATCAAACCATGGACGATCAAGCAGCATTTACAAATTCCAACCACCAAACATATAAATAAAGTAAAGAATTATTTAAGCAATAAAGTAAAAGAAAACAACATACCAATAATGCTTTCTTGACTAATGCCAGCTTCATTGTTAGTTGACTTTGATGCATGAGTTGTTGACCAAGAACTGCTGGACATAGCTTACCTAAACAAGAAAACAGTTGCATTAAATCATATATAACATGGACATATACCGCAAAGTCCTATATGATACTAGCATTACATAGTTTGGCTGATTAACAGTCCATGGATGCCTTCATATAACAACCCAAATCCTAACATTACAACTGATTAGCAAAATTAACATTGATTTCAACTAAAAACAACAAAATACTAAACAACCAATTACGTTGACTGCTTATCAGTTTCATTCTCATACTGCTATATCATACCCAAGTTCATAATCACCAAAGACGTGATGGTACCAATGACAACTATATATCTTCAGAAATTTATTTACAACAAGGTCAAAGCTCCTTACAACATACAAATCACTATCAAAGAGAAAACAACAAACACTTGCACTAAATCATACAAAAATGCTGGAATAATTAGATATAAAAAATAAAATAACATCACATTTTCACACTCTAATTACAAATCAACTCGTGCCGACTAAAAGTGATGGAGATTATATACCTTTACGACTTGGAGAAATCAACTGAACCCGAAATCATAAAATTAAAAAAAAAAACTAAAAAAATAAATAAAATAAAACCATACATCAAACAGGGAAAAAATCATAAAACTAAAAACACTAAATCTCACCGAACACTGAAAACAGATGCCATGCCATTTCAGTATCCAACATGTTAAAACACACATCACGCATTTGTATCTCCAATTTACAGAAAAATCATAAAACCCCCAAAATTTTAATTTCATCTATTTACAAATTAACACCGAACATCGTGTGATTCATGGAAAATAAAGGACTAGGTTCCATTAACTTACTTGTTCGACGATCAATTCCACACTAATCGTCTTTGTCTTCAATTTTTACCGCCTGCAACTATTTCAAAACTATTTTCTCTTGTTTTTAAATCCCTCCAACAGTGAAGATAGAAGTATTAATCACTCAAAATCTCAATCGATGCTTTAGTAAACTTACTTGATCTTCTCTCTTTCCTTCTTCTCGTCTCCCCTTCTCAACTGTGCCTAAAACGAAACGACCTCTATAACCTCTGATCGATTTTAGTGAACTTGGTAAGGGTAAATCAGGCCTTTTCGATTTGGAATGATAATTAGCCGTCGATTGAAGATGCTCGATGTACGGTTAGATCAGGTGGTGTTAGGCTTTAAGGGAAACCTGGATGGTGGGCCGTGGGCGCATTTTAGAAAGTTTTAAAATAGTGAAACTACGGTCACATCCATTTTTCAGATTTTTTGCACTGTGAAATCCACAGATAAAAAACTTTAGACGCGCACCATTTCCTCGGTGAAAATTTCTCCCACACCCAAAATTTCTAAAATTGTTTCTTCGCTTATTTGTTCCTCGTTTTTCTTTCATTACTTCTTTTATTCTTCGTCCTTTCTTTTTTAATCTAGTAGGTTTTTGTTCAGATCAATCGTTAAACCGATTTCGATCAAAAATCATTCTGCAAGGAGATTGACAAGTGAAATCAGAGGTGGATATCGAGAAGATGATGATCGAGTAAATCGGTGATATTGATTGAAGTCGTGGACAATAGAAGAGATCTGTTTCTGAAGATTGAGATTAGAAATCAGGGTTTCATAAGACCTGAGTTTGTAATTGAAATCAGCGTTTCATAAGATTTGCATATTTATGGAACTGATGTAGGTTAAAAAGATGATTCAGAGTATGAGATGGTTTGGATTTAGTTTGTTATCGACTAAATTCAGGGGTTTTGTACTCGGATTCAAATTAAGTTTTGTATGAAACTCAGACTACAAGAAGGTGAAAATGTTGTTGGTTGTAGAGAAATGGGAAAGGTGTTTATGATGTTTGGTTTGTATGGGAGATATTGAAACAGGAAATAAGATGATGATGATGTTATGCATATGTTGTTTGGTTTGTATAACCTGTCATGCAGTCGAGAAAACGTTTGTATAACATGTAATGCAGCTATGAAAATGGATGCATAACCTGTTATGCATCTGCAAAAGTTAAAGTATAACTAGTTATGCAGTCCGGAAAATGGTTGCATAACACATTATGCATCAGCTTATTTGTTAGTATTGAAACTAGCAATAAAAAAGACTGCATAACTTGTCATGCACCTACAATAATATCTGCATAGTATGTTATGCAGTCGCGAAAATGGATGCATAACCTATTATGCATCCTAAAATATGGCTGCATAATGCGTTATGCATCTATTTTTTATGTAGTTACGCAGTAATACAATTGCTACATAACTTGTTATAGATGTATAACTTTGTTGTGTAGAGGCATAATTTGTTATGCAGTCGAGAAAATGGTTGCATACTTCGTTATGCGTCTGCATGATGTGTTATCCCAGAAAAAAATAGTATGCATAACCCGTCATGCAGATGCATAAACCGTCATGTAGACATTTTTAATAATTTGGATAATTATGCGTGTCACTGTAGATATTTTTCATAATTATGGGTGTCACGGTAGACAAAATTAATTAGGGCTGAACATGGTTTCAGTTTTCCGCTGGAACCGGACCAAACCAGACCAATTAGGAAGAAACCAAACCGAACTATTTACTAATGGATTGGTTACGATGTAGAAAGTAGAAAACCGATAGTGTTGGTTTTGGTTTGGTTTGACCTCTAAAACCGAACCAAAAACCATTGGAAAACCGATTAATTTTTAAACTTGGTTTTTGCCGTTGATTTACAAGTATTAGATTGTACCCATTGATTTAGAGGATAAATAGAAACCCTAAATCTAATATTTCATTATGATACTCTCCCTCTTTCTCTTTCTCCTTCTCTCAGTCGCCTCCCTTCTCCACCCCCAACTACAACTGCTGCTTCTACAACTTTTTTCTTCCCGTCTTTCTTCTTTTTTAATTTTCAATAACTAAATTGAAATATATTATATATCTTCTTTTTATCTCTAGATTTAGAGTAAGCTTTAACTATTCTTGATATTTTTTTTTTTTTTCTGTAAATTTGTATAAACCAATATTATCGGCAACTACGATTTTTTTATCTGTAAATTTGTGTATTTTTTTTTTGGTTTGACATAATTATTGGTTAACCAAAAACCACTGGGACAAACCGAAACCAACTGGAACCATTTGGAAACCGAACCAATGGTTAATGGATTGGTTTGGTTTAGATTTTTAGAAACCAATAATATTGGTTTCGATTTTGGTTTGGCTAGAAACTGAACCAAAACCGACCATGAACAACCCTAAAATTAATTGTGGGCCTGACAATGAGAATATTTTTTTTTTGGTCTCCCCCTAAATTTCCCTTTAAAATAACCGTGATTTATAAGGGCTGATACCAGCATTACTAAGAACGGATACCATCTCAAGATCTTAAGCGATCCTGGCCGTTGGATCGACTAAATTGTATCCATCCTTAGTAATGCTAGTATCGGCCCTTATAAATCATGAAAATAACGGGCGTATGATTGCAGTCGAGATTTGAAACAAAGGTTTGAAAAACGGGTCACAGACTCACAATTACTGGGCGTGACCGTTATAACGCGTTTTGACGGGTGTGAGCATGTTTCTGGCAAAAATGACATTATTTAGAAAGAAAAATAATACGTTCTTTATATGTTATTCTAAATAACGGGCGTTATAACGGTTAAATAGAAAATAAAAAAGAATTTTAGTTTACAATTCCTATCTAACAATTACAACGTGCGTGAAAACAATTATAACTGATCTAATAACGTTTATATAACGTTTTCTATACATTATTATTTTATTTTTAAAATATAATAATCTTTTTTTTCTTTTTTTTTCAAAAGGTCAATACAACATGTAATGTCATACAAAAAAAAAGTAATTGTAATTTTTAGTATTTAATTTAAATTATAAAGAATTGTAAGAAAATATTTTTATGTTTCTTTTTCTTACAAAATGGTTATAACTGAGGTGAAAACGGGGAAAATAGTCTAAAGAAATTGCGTTAAAATATTATTTAGAAGGAAAAAACGTAAATTCAATTTTAGAACAGTGAAAACTACTATAACCCCCTACTATGTGGGTTCAACATATAGAAACAGCACAAAATGAATCTTTCGCTATCAACTCCATTGTTTCACATTTTGATATTTCGAGGCACGAAACTTTTAATTTTAGGGCTTATATTTGAAATTCTTTCTGATGATGACGTCATAAAAAAATCTAAAAATTTTAATGCCAAGATTACCTTTTAATGTATATTCTGTATTTTATAGAAACAGAAACATGAAAAATCATTTTGATCTGTGTTTGTCTTTCTTTGTAGAGCTCTGGCGATTTATTTTTTAGGTTTTTCTTCACTTGTAGTCTCTTTTGAAATCAATTACTTTCTTGAGTTTCTTCTAAAATCAACCGATCTAATCAATCGATGTAGCCGGAATCAATTGGTTCAATTTTTATACAGATCTGAGAAGAAGAAGAAAATATAGGTATGTTCATATTTATTGTTTGTTTGTGTTTTCGATTTGGTTTTTAGTTCAATCGATTAATGAAGATTAAATTTCAGAAGAAAAAAATTCTCGATGTTGATGGCCTAATAGGTTCAGTTTCATCTCGATTCTCTTTTGTGATTCATAATCAGCATATATCTACTTTAATCTCATCTTAATTATGCTTTTGAGGGGAAACAATAAAAAAATTTACCCAATTTTTTCTAGGGTTCTTGAGTGAAATTCGATCTGACTCTCAATTTGTTGCTCTGATCGAAAATATAAGAGCATATTTGAGATCTGCATGTGTTAATCTTTATTACCCATATAATTGTATGTTATCAACTTATGATCTGATCTTTTAGTGTGAATTTATTGATATGTGTTTTTGTTGTTTCTTAGCATAGTAATTACTGCAGAAGAACAACCTCTCATACTCGAATCAAGGTATTTGTGTTGTGTTACTTTTTAAAATTGAACTGAAAATGACTTATGTCTTTAAAGTTTAGAATGGATGATGAGAAATAATTTGTTATTTTTCAGAGAAAACTCACAATTGATTTGTTATTCAGGGTTTCCGGAAAGATATATGTGTAGTTTGATGCGTTGTAGAGTCTAAATTTATGAGCATTGGACATTTATGGTGCATGATTCTTGCAAGTCCTAATTCTAAAATCGTTTGCATATGAAATTACCAATCATAGGTCAGGTAATGTTTTGGTATCTCATGTCTTTAATGCAATCTAATTATGAGTATAGTAGTATTTGAAAAAAAAATTTTGTTTGTGGCTTTTAGAAGAAAAAAAAGTTAAGAAACACTTATTCCATATTAACTAATTGTTGATTACAGAAGCTAAATACCATGTGTAACTGTTGACTACAAAAGCATGTATAATCGTTGCTAAATATCATGTATGACCACTGACTATAGAAGTTGAATAACATGTGTAACTCTTGGATACACATGTTAAATAACATATGTAACTCTTGGATAGACATGTGAAATAACATGTTTAACTTCTGAGTTATTTATTAACATGTGTAACTGCTGATTAAATAAGCGAAATAACATGCTTAACAGATGATTATAAAAGCAAAATAGTATGTGTAACTTTTGGATACACATGTTAAATATCATGAGTAACTGTTGATTTTTTTGTGGTGGAATCCGTTTTCGCTAGCTCTCTTGCTGAATCCTTTAATAGCTGGATTTTGTATCTGACAATAAGATGTCAGCATATTCTCTTTTGTATTAGGTTTTGATACGTTTATATTAATTTTTATTTGATTTTTACTTGTATACCTGATATGTATTTACAAAAGTTGTATATAAAATCTAATATGGACAGAAGTTGGATAGCTTTTTGTTCTTTTTGAAATATGAGTTTCTATGTTTTTGATTTTTTTTGTTGTCCAACATATAAGGGAGAGACAATGGTGTTTTTACAACTCATAATGGTGTTGTGTTTTACTTGGGGAATTTGTATGTCAAAATCTTGCATGACCTTTTACTTTTTAATAGTGAATTTCCACATAATAGCATTTTCCCATATAATGTATGCAAATATAATGAATCACTTTCACATATCCAAAATATTATATTCTTAGTTCACTTACTTATTGCTGGATAAACGTAGTTTCTTGTTGTAACTTCACTCACTTATAACTAACATTCTTGCTTATTTACGAAATTATTATCTTTCTTTTACTTTCTTCCTAAAATGTGGTTCTTACTAGCTAACGTTGGTTGGAAGGTGCTTTGACATTAAATAGTTTACCATTGTACCTAAAAGTTCTTAGCGGAGCGTCTTCAGTCGATACTGATACATTTTGGTTTGTCAGTCATCGAAAGCATCTCACCTCTACGTCACACTAGTTATATGCATGTGTAACTCTCAGTTACACAAGTCAGATGCATGTGTAACTCTACGTTACACTAGTTATATGCATGTATAATTTCTAGTTACCTTACCCAGATGCATGCAAAATTTTTGATGTCTATACAATAATTGTTTCTTTAGAAAGTACTGGTACCCAACATGCACATATTATTTAATATTTTTGAAGAATTGCTTTTTTTGTGTGTGGTTGTTTTGATTAAAATGTGTATATAATTTTTAGTGAAGCCAAATCTTTTTAATGTACGCATCCTTGAACTCACATGATTCATTGATAGCTTTAGATTAACTCATAAGCATAGATAATGCTAAAAGAATCTTGTGAACGTGATACAAGAATGTTTTAGATATGAATTATTTTTGCAGGTTAGTTTTCATGTACTTTTTAGGTACACAAGCTATAGGAAAGTGTAGATTCTGAATACACATGCCAAATCGCATGTGTACCTTCTAATTACAGTTGTCAGACACATGTGTAGCTTCTAGTTACACTACTCATAAGCATGCGTGTAACTTCTAGTTACACTAGTCAGAAGAATGTGTAACTTTTATATATGGATGTGTAACTTCTAGTTACACTAGTCAGAATAGGCCATTGTATGTTTAGATCTTACTTGTCTTTTGATTTTTAATCAATTATTTTGGTTTAGTTTTTTTTTCTTTATCCGTACAAATTAATAATCCACTGTATGTTTCAGCTTTACGTGCAAATATGTATGTGTAATTCCTGGTTACACATGCAAATATTCTTAGCTACACAAGTCAGATGCATGTGTAGCTTCTAGTCAAATACATATGTGGTTTCTAATTATACTAGTCATGTGCATCTGAACTAGTTATGCATTGCTAAGTGTATTGTTCTTTTTATCTCATTAAGATGATTGTTTTTTGTTATTCTCCCGGTTGCCGTAACTTCTAATAAGTGACTTGAAGAATTAACCTTTTGCAAGGTTAACTATTATGCACATGAATCTCAAGATTTCCTAGTATGATATTAAGAAGAGGAACATGCGCCCTATAAATCTAATATAATAGGGTTTAAATATGTGTTTGATCTTATTTTTCGTTCGACATACATTAAGAGTTTTTTTTTGCTCATTTTTCTACACGAAATTGTTGAGTAATAATTAATTAGATTTGTGACACAAAGTAAATTTTTTTTTATCATACATGACTGTCGTTGTTCTGTTAGAATTAAAAACGAGAGCTAGAACTGAATAAGAATGTGTTTGTTTCATGAAAACTGTAATTAAAAGAAACAATGTGCTTGGATCGTAAGTTTTTCAACTCCGCCAACAATTGATTTCGCTACAATCTCAACTTCATTAGATCCACGGCCACGACCATCACTATCACTGCCACCATCAATACTCCTGTCACCACCACCACCACCACAAGAAGAGTGAAAACCAGATCCAGAAATACAAGCTAACTTAAAACTTCTCAAATAACATCTTCAAATTAATTTCCTAAATGAAGGAGAAAACGAAAATAGGATATATATATCCCTAGAAAAAATTAAATTCGAATTAAAATTACAAGAAAGCTTGTAACAATATCAATATCGAACAAAGTTTTAATGTTTGATTTTCCAGGTTTTTGTCTGATTTGATTTGTTTTCTTTGCACGTTTTCAACTTTTTTTCGATGTTGATTTGATTTGAGTACCATCAAATTGTTTCCATCCAGGTTTCTATTTGGGATTAGTACGAGTAATCGATTGTTTTTCTGGTCTCGGTTTGTTTCTCTCTGATTTTTTTGAATTATTTGGGATTAGTATGAGTAACCGTTTTTTTTCCTAGTTTTCTCCTCCCAAATTTACTTTTTCTCTCCAAAAAGTGAAAATGGTCTCTGTTCTTCAATAGAAATGTAGATTTAGGCAGTTACGTACCTAAGGTTTATCTGGTTATTTCATCTTATATTAAAATAAAATTATATTTAATATGGGGCATGAGTATAAATGTGTTTTAACTAGGGGCATGATATTATAGATAATTTATGGGTAGGGCCTTCGCCCAATTTTCCCTTTATAAAAACAGTTATAACTTGTGTGAAAACGATTATAACGGATCTAAATAACCCCGTTATTTCCTATTTATCGGCAATATATAGAAATGATGTCGGTGACCATCACAGACACGCTACATATGCGTGACCGTTTTAACGTTTGTTTTCCCGGAAATAACTGTTGATTTTCACCTTGATTGAAACTATCGTAGGAATCCAAGCTTGGTTTCTCTTTTTATCACAAACCCATAAGGGATGGCCGATCGGAGGGCCGAAGAGGGGGAGTCCTTTTATGGCCACTTTTTTGTCAAATCAAACCTAACACAAATTTACAATTTGATAAAAAGATCTATTTTGGTGTAGTCCTTAGGAGATGAAAAGACTAAAATACTCTTTACTTAAAAAAAACGTTCCTCCTTATCCTCGTCTCTCTCTTAGTTACCCATCAGTTCCTTTGTCACGAAGTGATTACTTTGTATTACATCCTTCATTCATCACGAACCAGTTCCAATGCGCTCCATGCCACCTTCAATACAACCGTCGTTGTCACCAATTTTTGATAGTTATGGTGGAGAATACCTAGTGAGATTTCTTACCACTAAATATCTAGTGAGGATACCTTCACCACTGCCACTACCGGAATAACCAGCAATATCGTCACCACCATCTCCACCGTAACCAGTATCACTACCGTTGAACCATAGACCTGAAGTAATTCAAGTATTTTTGATTCTTACTCACCACCATTACCACAACTAGCATAACCACCTACGCCCACAGTACAACCACCATCTCCTTCGTCATAATCACCGCCTTCGCCACCATAAGCAACACTAATACTGCCACAATTATAACCACAGCAGCATCACCTCCGTTACTGTCACAACAACATCAAATCTACACCACCACCTCCATCAATATCGCCACAACACCACTATCACCAGAAACGCATCACAACCTCCATCAACACTATCACCAGTACCTTCGCTGCCGCCACCTCCATTCCAACCTATAAAGAAGTTAACACGATATTCATTTCCTCTCTTAAAATCATACCAAATCTTCTTCCAAAGTATTCTAATTATTTATTCGTATTACTTAAAGTAATATCAAATCCAGCTCAAAAGTAAAACGAATCTTAGTTAATTGCTTTATCCTATTCAATCCAATCTGATCTAATTCCAATCGACTAAATTACACGAGAGAGAGAATGAGGCTACTCTAACATGTGGTGGTGGTCATTTGGGTCTTTGTAGGATTTTGAGAAAAACTGAGAATACAAAGAAATAGATAATGGTAGCATGGCGGGTGTAAATGTGAAAGAGGAAAAACGAAGAATCAAGGTTTTTACTGCTGAAATTACAAAGCTATCCTAAGGTTTTCTAAAATGAACTATCACCTTGCCACACATCATAGACTAAACATGTGTCTAGCGTTACTAAATCGTCGATAATACTGTATGACCGGTCCCAACAGTTAAGCACAACAGTTACGCTATACTGAAATTTTTGCCTGGAAGATGGAGTTGCACAGTCCGACAGTGTAGCGCCAACATGGCTGATACAACGAAAAGCTACTTAGCAAATGCAATACGACACGATAGTGTTGCATATCCTTAGTCAGAGTTATCCCATCTCAAGGAAAGAGTAAAAGATGAAATACAAAGTCATGGAATGACTTTGGCATCGTTCCAAGCATTGGCCAAAGCTTGGACAATGTATATGCAACAGTCGCATTGCAAAATGCGCCGATGGTGATTATTGCTCGCCAAAATGGATGCAAATGAAGCATGAAGTTGAAATAAGCAAGTCAAGACTCAATTGGCATGATATTTGGGTGTTGGCATCCAAATAAGCTAAGTGCATAATCGGGACGAATGAAGCACAACCATTGCTGAATACTTGGCAGAAGTACAAGTTGATAGAAGCGATAAACATCAATATCCGGAGTCAACAAATCACATGGATAGAATAAGAAGATGGATATAGAAGAAAAAATGTAGATGGTTTTAGATGTTGACTAAATTGAACGGTGTTTTCTCTATCTGTCTGAAGGTCGTTGTCAAGATAAACCTATCCTAATGGACTGGGATACTGGTATGACTAATATCAACACAATTGGCATATACAAGGGAACCGGTGGTCCATATCCTAATTCTAGATAAACTGAGCTGGCATATACAAGGGAACCAGCGATCAATTTTATTAAACAATTTATTTTGGTTGGTCTGATGGTCTGGTCTTAATTTTATTATTTTTTTCAAGTTCCTTTTCAACCTTTTTTTTTGCTTGCTAAGTAACTCAATTACTCTACTTCATTCGTAACAACTCGATGCGTGTGCCTCACCAAATCATCTAGAGAAATCTATTTTTAAAATAAAATAAAATAAAAACAGAAGGTGAAAAGGACTCAACGATATATGGCGAAACTAACATGTTATTTCTAACACCTTAGCTCTGTGCTTTTATGAATAAACTCTATGTAGATGCTTTCATCCACTCGGATTGGTTCCTCAACTCCTACAACCAAGATGCTTCCATCCACTTAGATTAGTTAGTTCCATCCTTAATAGGAATAGATTTTTAGGTTTTGGAATTTAAAGTAATGCAACTAAAAATTTTCTCCCAGACCCCCAAACTTAAATCTAACATTGTCCTCAATGTTCTAAAGATAAAATTAAAAACATGAACAAGGAGAAACTATTACCATCTGAAGAAAAAGAGTTAAGGAAAGATATTACCGTGTTGCATGAGCATGGTTTACCTCCCAAGAAGTGCTAAGTTTAACTTATTCATCCATACATAAGAAATAATTAATCACCTCGAATCATATAGCAATAGCCGAAACAATTGTGGGTCGTTTTCATCAAAAAGTGTTATCACGGACAAAGGGAAATTGCAACAAACCAAGAAAGTGAATAAACATAGCACACACTTGCCTAGTTTTATGTTTAATACAACTACATATAGTTGTGGTTCATGTTCAGGTTCTATAAAAGGGTCTAAATAAAACATTTTCATGTGTTGCACCTCCTCATAAGTAAGATCCAAATTATCGGGTTGTAGAGTCTGTAAAAACACAAATAAGAACTTATAAGCACATAAGAATAACCTGAATAATTGAGGATCCTCACAGTCAATCATAATTGACTCACACAGTTGACGACAATGAAAGTGGTGGACAATCTTAAGAAAATGTGTCGTTTCTATTTTCCTAAAATAATTAGGTCTAGTCTCATAACTTAATAACTGGCACATTCGAAGTTTATACGTTCCCAGATTGGACGAGAAACATTTGGTGGGAAAATAAAGTCAATATGGGTATCATAGCCTATGTCAACCACATCAACCAGAGGATGGGTTTTTAATAACTGAACTTCCTTACGGAGATCATTAGGTACAGGAAAACGTGCAAGAAGATAATGTGGTAAAATGGTTGAGGAACATATGTCAAGTCCCGAGTGAGGGATATTTCTAAGATTCAACGGTAAAGCATATGGAGAATGATCTTAGAGTTTTCGATGTCTCTAGAAAGACTAGTCCCAACTTCCCTAATTTCTAGGTCATCAGATTCATGAAAATGGTAAATTGGTTCTTCTAAGTTATAATCGTAAGATGTGTCCTCACTCATATTTGAACTCTTTATTAGTCTATCCTCTTTGTATAAGACTAATGTTTCTAAATCACTAGACTCTGAAACAATATTCTCGGAAGAAAATCGTTCCTCTAAACCATTATTGTCTTCAAAATCAAAATAAAATACTACATCATCTAAAGACGTGGTATTTGTAGTCAAATCCTCGTCATTCTGAATAGGTGAATAATCATTAAAATTATAGGGATTTGAACCAGAAATAACACTGTCATCATAAAGTTCATTTGGAGTAACAAGTAACAAATTACTAATCACTAACGTCAGATTCTTCATCAACACTATCCTCATTATAATAACATGAAAATGGTTGAACCTCATAGAAACGAGTAGTGTTACCAATTCTAACCTTGTCATCTTGATTATGTAAATAACTATCTTCATTTTTAAGGGTACTATTATTGAAAACAATATATTGGAAATTAAGATTATTTCGGACAATTCTTTTGTTCGTCTCAGCCATTAGCTTGAGGGATTCCTCTATAGAAAGTTTTATTTCGTCAATAACTAAGTTATTCATCGCAGCTATTTTACGTGTCGACTCTCTAATTTCTTGAGGGACTCTTCTAAAGGATGAATAGGAACAGAAGGATCATAAAAAGGACTAGTTTTCAACAGTTGAAGTCAACTCAGGCCACCGACTCATGTGTCTGTGTATGAACCCGAGGGGCCGAGACAGTATCGTAACTGTCGTCCTTCCCTGCAGCAGTTTATATTTAATTCAACCCTTCCTTAGGGTTTAAAAATAATAATGTCTAAGTCCCAAAAATAAATAAATTACAACAATACAACAAACCCTAATAAAATTTTCCAAAAATAAAAAGCTAATAATTAAAAATAATTTTTTCTTCACTCCTTTTGGATTCCTCTTTTCTTTCCTTCTTTGGTGATGCATTCCTTTTATAGCGCTTTTTTCTTTCCTCGTAGCTTCACTCCAAATCTGAAAAGAATCATAAAATACCGAAGGGGTAAGAAAAAACAAAAATTCTAAAAAACAAACAAATAAATAAATTTAAACCTAAAACCTAAATATAAGTCCATGTCGGCGGCGCCAAATATTGATGTGTAGTAGACAGTATTAATAATAGATTCTCAGACTCGTAAAGACTCGATTTTAGACTTAATCTAATAAATATATACAAAAGATGGTAACGGGATTACGAGAGACTGAGATTCAGGATTCCACCAATTCTCATATTCATGTGGTTCAACTATTAATTCTGGACAATTATAGCTTATAAGGTAACAAATATTTACTCTTTATTTTCCAAAAGTAGATTTTATAAAGTATTAGATGTAAATCATAAGCATGATGCATCAAAAGTTCTTAGACTAAGCATACACCATCAGACAAAATCACAAATAATCAAGAAAAATCACAATACAATCAATAATTGTGCAAAAGATATAAAAGAATTAAATAGAAGTACCACATGCGTAAAGAATGACTTACTCCATTGTCCCAGTGTTGGGGTTTAGCTCCACATGCTCAAAACACTCTCAAAAGATCGAAAACATGGCTCAAATGGTTTTTAAAGATGATAAATATGAGAAAAGGAATAAAAGCAGATCAATTGCAACGTTTAAAAGCGTTGCAGATGGACTGTTACAATGGATGTTGAGAGAACAACAATTGCCCGTATCATTAATTCTGCGACTGACACAGGAGGTTCAATGTTTTTCGCGTTCTTCAATTTTGCACCAGCAGAATACTTTCATGTAACTCTTCTTTCTCTGTTCTGCAACCTCCTAACTACCCCTAGTTACTCGACCATGTTTCCTTGACCTCACCACAGGCTATATATACATCGACGAGCAAAAATATCTCGATTAATCTTTTCAATATTATCTCTTTTCCTCCACCACAAGTCTCGGGAATAATTCTCTCCAAGTCTTTCTTCACGCGTCTTCTGGCGTATTTTACACTTTCCAAACTCTTCACAGGATGTACTGATATCAAAGAGAGCGTCTTATTGTTTGTGGGTGAAAACTGTTTCTGCTGGTTTTGGTAAATTTGGGTGTGTGGATGAGAAACGAATCTAAACCCTAAACAATGCACTGCATGGGAGTAGTTTTGATTCGAGAGATCAATCTGTATAATCTTGGCATAAACCAAGAAATGGCCGGTCCAGGCTTACTTCAGTCACAAAGTGAATGAGAAAGGTTGGTCTTAGGGAGGGAAGCGAAGAGAGTGTTGAGACCAGAATGGTTAATTCTGAAGATGTGGCTTGTTTTCTCTATTCCAATATATTTGCACATCTACAAACAAGAATAAATATCCATGGAATTAGGTTGGATGGAAAAAAGATAAAGAAACAAAATTATAGAATAATTGCAAGGAAAATTATAGAACAATAATCACATAGAAGGCATATGATAACTTATCTATGAATCCTAGTGTAAGGAGAAGAAGTTATTTTTATTTTAGCATGTGTAAGAAGGAGCTACATAAGCATCTAACTTGTGTAACTTCTAATTACACATCCATCTGTCTGGTGTAAGGATTACACATGCATATAAAATGTGTAAGGAGAAGTTACACATGCGTGTATCACAAAAACTAAATCAATAATGTGAAATCTAGAACGGTGCATAAATCTTCTACTATTTCATTACTTATGAAATCTAGAACTATACGTTAACAATATGAAAGACACGTGGATCATGTTTGAATCTCTTAACATTATATGCAACATCTAGAAAATGTGTCTCGCTATCGTCAGATTGGGGGGCTATATTAAGAGCAATTGCTGGAACATAGGAAACAAAATAGGAAAGTGAATTATATCAAAATATAAGTATTACCCAAGGTAGATAATTGCAGCACAACATTCCCAGCAACAAAATTTTTAGAGCAGACCATGCGGCGTCAGTAAGATAAGATAGCAAAAACCATGAAACAAATGGCTCTCAGCTCAACATACCGGTGCTTGGAAGATACTTTACACATTTTGCAGGAGCTAATATCGCAGCCCCTGTCTCATCATATTCGCTATGTTTCAGCAAATTGGCTGCAGTTGTAGAGGCTAATAGTTAATTTTGCTGAGAACAGATGTAAGCCCAGCAACATCAATTTTGTTGAGAACATATGTAATCCCATCAATTTATTCTGATCAATTCAGATCCATAAAAACCAACATTAAAACCCTGTCCTAAACATACATCTAACCCAGCGTTTCTATCGAATCCACATCAAATCTTCCATCAATTCCCTCTTCTGAGATTCAATTCTTCGATCTGCTTCTTCTCTCTGATTTAACTCTCTGCTCATCTTCACCAGTACTGAAACAATAATCTTCACCTCTTCTCTTATGTTCCTTCTCTCGATTTCTGCTTCAGTTTCTCCATCTCCGGCTCTGGTTCTGGCGTCACGTTTTCTCTGATTTCAGGTGAAAATGATGATGAGAAAGAAACATCTTCTCCAAATTTTAGGTCTTGTGTAAGAAGGGGATCTAATATTGGTACCAACTGCATGCTAGGGGGACACCCCTGGGATAAGGACCAACCCACTCATTAGATAAGGGCCATCCTAAACCATATATGACTTGTCAGTTTCGCAGAACTGACAAGCTAATTCCTTTTTCAACTGAATAGTCGGTCGCCGGAAACTGACAGTTCATCTTTCCGCTTTTTCGCTGCGTAGCTCCAACTACCCCTCGCATGTGAATTGACGATTCTGCCCTTACGCTCCAATTTGGTGATTTCTTCTTCTTTTCCTCCGTATGACTCAAGAGTACCTAAATACTCGAAAACAAAAGATAAGATACATAATTTACAAGAAAAATAGCAAAGAAAGCATAAATACTAGATATAAAATTAGGTGTTTTAGACACCTATCATAGATCTTATAGGAATATACAAGGCACAATTGAAGCAAAATCGATTTGATTCATGAACATTATAAGTCATGGCTTGCAAAGATTGCATTCCTTATTATATAAATGTTTGAGTTCATGAACCAACGATTTTTGATAAATAACCTTCCAAAGTATGCATACGGGCACACATACTTTAGTAATCGTATTGAGTTTGTTTTGGTTTCCAAACTCAGCAGAAATTCATGGACGTGAACTTCTTCGCCAGTATGCGTACGGGTACGCATACTTAGGCAACCAGGTTGAGTTGGTTTTGATTTCCAAACTCAACAGAAATTCACGGACGTGAATTCTCCGCCAGTACGCATACGGGTACACATACTTACCCAGTCTCCATCAACTATTATCACACATACATGTATGCAGACTTTAGGTTCCCGGTTTTGGACTTATACACAAATGTGCGAACACACTATGTTTATCTCCAAGCATGGTTACACGTGCTCAGATGTCATTTCAATCATTGAAACTTTCTTAGAGGATGTTATAATAGTTGTTATTCACAAACTACTTTTTCATCAAAGCGGTTTTCAAGATATCGAAATAATCATATCGAAACATTCCAAGTCTATATCAAATGATTGTATCACACAAACCATGTACGATGTTACTCAAAAAATTTCTCATGATCAAGATGAACTTGATTGAAGCGAAAGCTTACCAACACATATTTCGAGAAATAGATAAGCGAGATAAACTCAGCTTGAAGTCTCAAATGTGTATGAACGAAAACTATCTTAAAACGACTTATGTATCAAAGATAAGAGATAGAATAGAAATAGACTTTCCAAGTGATAGATGAGTTTCAATATACACATAATTTTTTGTTGATGAAGTTCCACAAGATCTCCTTAGTATTTCTTCATCTTCAATGATGAACCGTGAAGTCTAAATCTCAACTACACTAAACCTCGTCCGAGACATCACTATAAGTAGATTAGAAATCAGGACTTATAGTTTTGATCACTAACATTGACAAACAAGCTTGAGATAGCAACGCTTGCGAGTTCGACCGAGCAATGCTCCAATAAAGGAGATCCCCTTGGCCCCCTGATATTTTATCTTGTACTACATCCTCTTGTGCTCAGAGCTTCCTCCCGTTACATCTTGGATTTAAATGCGTGGTACTTGGACGATGGCACTTTAGCTGGTGGCGCTATGGAGGTTGATAAAAATATATTTTAATTTTTCGTCTGCTTAATAGTATCATTCTGATGTGGT
>NC_039368.1:86325044-86325344 GCF_003573695.1 Papaver somniferum
GCCTTGAAATTTTACAAATTTTATATCGTTCGAAATATTTTTAAGAGAGCTACGCAACGAGTACAAACAAGAATATCAAATTTTTGTTTTTCACGAAAAAAATGGAGGTGATCATCATTTTGGGAAAAAGTTTCGAACACTTGATACATAACCATTATGCAGCCACCAAAGATGCATAAGACATTCTGCAGACGCATAACGAATTATGCAACCATTTTCTCGACCGCATAACAAAGCTATGCATCTATAACAAGTTGTGTAACCATTATTTTGGTTGATTTTAGTGCGCACAAAAAAAAA
>NC_039368.1:86326675-86400239 GCF_003573695.1 Papaver somniferum
GTGGCCGTAGTTTTCACAATTCCAAAAACTTGAGATTTTTTCAAAATCCAATTTTGGGACAACTTCATAATCGAGAGAAAAGTAAACTACCAGTCCACCGATTATAGGTTATTTCAAAATAACAATATTTTCAAGCTACATATGTACAAGCAGCCAACCGATTATGTTCTTACCCTACCGATTATATATTTAACTAACGATTGTTGAGGTATATTTGTTATTTCAAAAAATCGGAGATAAGGGATAGCTTCATTTTAGATTTAGGTGACCCTGTTTTGTCTTATTAATCGCCCCTAATTCTTTAAGGGTCGCCCCTAATGACGACGCCAGGAAAAAAAATAACAACTCCAAAAACAATGCTCCAAAAAAAGGTTACAGCTTACAGCTACAGACATCTCATCCTTTTTATGAATAGTGTATAATACTCTAACTCAACAAAGGTTACAGCTTACAGCTTTAGTTTTGGATTCCAATCAGAAGAATTTAACTCAACAAAGTTAATCAAATTTGACCTTATTTCAGGTTTTTGACCCTAAAATACTAGTGTCCTCCATTTTCCCCTAGAACTGAAAAATACCCTAAAACACAATGCTATATAGTATGAGACTATGAGTTCTATTTAAAGAAGACAAAAGAAGAAAGAGCAAAATACAACTGAGTATTTGACTGTAGCCTCTTCCTTTTTAACGAATACACCCTAAAGTTCTAGAAGGCACTCGTGTATGTTTTCTGTATTTAGGATGGATTAGAGCTAGCTGCGTTTGGTCGAACGCTCAAACAAGCGTGGCCCAAGGCACCACGCTTTCCTGAAAATTAGAATAAGCAGACAAAGTCATAAGCTGATATTTGCAATATTCAAGACATGTCACAGGTACATGATTGAGGAAATGCATGTCATATTAATTCAACTAACTAATGGATTTAACCAGCACAGATAGGTGGGCAAAAGCCCACTCACTGAACCTAACTATTTGGTTATTTAAACTTCCTCCAGAACCTATTTCTAACATTTTTAACACCCAGAACTGCCAGAACATAATAAATCAGATCTGACATATATAAGAAAGATCAGTCTCTCCAAGATACAATCCGATTGACAAGGAGATTACTCTCACATCATATACCAGACAGGAGAAAACAATCAACGACAGGAATCAAGATATGCATAACTAATTCCTACAATATGCACACTAGTTATGTCCAATTTTTGGCAAGTGGAGAGCATATACCATGTACAATGTCATCATAAATATTTTGCGAAAGATGAAATACAAAGTACAGATTAGCGTTACCTTTTATACCCAGTTGCAGGCGGTGTAGGAAAAGGAGTTTTCACGTCAAATGGTAACACATAGGAATCATCAGATTCATAGGACAGCGGTGCAAGTCTCCTTAAATTTGGCTCAACAACGAAACCATGTGGACGATTCCATTCTTTTATTTTCCGAAATATAATTAAAATCCTAAAAACCAAAACATGCAAACAATGAAATATAGGCAGCTAAAATGATTATTTAGGTAGCTAAAATTATAAATTTTACATTTCACTTTGAACAGCTGGAACACAGTGCTTAGCAACATCAGCAGCATTCCTTTTCAAAACCAAAACAGACCTGAAACAGAAGTAGCCAAAATAATCCATTAAATATAAATAAGAAAAACAATAAAAACATATACGATGGGAGGAATTTTGATAAAACTTACCCCACCGGAAGAGGAACTGCAATCGGGCCGCTTAAGTCTGAACCCTGTTTAATTATATTTGACCCAAAACCTATGTCGCACTCACTAAGAAGGGAAACTATAGAGATTGGACGAGCAAAATCATCATTGTCAATATGAGGTAACATAATGTCTCCTACATGAAATATTTGAATGACGCAGCTGTCGGGTACACAAGATGGTGGAACAACATGCAATTCCACTAGTTTTCTTATCATATCCTGTAGAATTGAAGGTATTGGGTTGGCAGGTATATCACGACGGATTCGAGGGGGGTTTTCTTCCTGTCAATTGAAAGCTAAAAATTAGGTATAACAATATTTATCAAGGGTTCAAACATAATATAAATATTAAAATGTAAAGAACAGGGGAGCATATCAACAAGCACAAGCTTAACTAAATCCCATAGCAAAAGAAAATTAGAAAGTTACCAGCACATTTACGCAAGTTTAGATTTTAGCTTTAAAAGATCGAAGAGTTATATAATGCCATATATAAATAATATAAAATGTAAGGAATGATGAAAATGCATTCATGTAATTACAACAACAAGAGTGGAATGGTCAGTTCCTCATTCCAACAGAACCATCTTAACTGAATCACAAGGTTTTAAACATCAAAACAACCACTCAAACCCCATATGCATACATATTTGACGACCCAAGAAACTTGGAATGTAGATCGTAGTAACTAAAATAAATTCATGTCTAACTAAGTTTAAGACGGACCATTAGCCAGCACCAGTTTTTAAATATGTCAAACACATCACTACCATGGTGCTAGCTAATGTTTAAAGACAAAGGAAAATTAATCAAAAATCCTAGCCCAGTCCAGAAGTAAAACAACACAATCACAAATGAAATAAAGGTTTTAGCTTGATCGGAAAAAAACGCATATAACGAACTCTTAGCAAGCAACTAACCTAACCACCATGATAGAAGAAGCTTGAACAGAATAAATATACGGCTTCGAATTTATAATAGTTAAGATGCTATACAATTAGAGTACAAATGCATTTGTAAATAAGCATTTTATAAAGGAATGAGTACACAGCACTTCCCGACGTCATTACTACACACGTATACTTAAAACTTCGAATACAAAAGCAGAAGTTCATACAAAACAGTATGTTCAAACCCAAGTTCAATATGCAGTCTACTACATACATTCTTGGTATTTTGCTATCTTTATGTTACTTTCGGCACCGACACTCTAGGCACAAAAAAAAGACTATTATGCCATGATGACATGAATCTAATTTGCATGGACCATGGCCATTAATATTCAACAGTAAAGATGACCAGCTAGTAACATTTCAGCCATGAGATATAAAGTTTACCGGCGCATTGTCATAACAGCAACCAAATTGTATGGATACCCGTCCCTTTCCCTTCCCATGGTTGCAAGGATCAGCAACTGGGCGCTCTGCAAAATGACACACACACAACTATTAGATCGTTCCTGATCGTATGAAACGGTGGACCCATATGACTTCAATACATTATCATTCAGTGGCCTAAACAATTGATCAAGTAAATTTCTTTGAAATCCCAAATGAGGAAATACTTTGCACTGATTTTCACTTCAAAGTAAAGAATTGCAGTAAAATCGATTCAAAATTTTGACTGAGCAGCAATTGGGCACTCTACAAGAAGATACATACACAAGTATTAGATTGTTCCTGAACGTACGAAAGGGTGGACCCATATGACTTCAATACAATATCATTCGGTGGCCTAAAGAATTGGATCAAGTAAATTTCGTGGAAACCCCAAATGAGGAAATAGTTTGCACAGACTTTTTCAAAGTAAAGAATTGCAGTAAAATTGATTCAAAATTTTGTGCTCAACAGGAAAACACAAATTCACATGTAGCTTACTTTTTATTGCCTGTTCCTGTTTCTCAAGTTGATGCACAAAATTAACTATCTTGTTCTGCTCTGAAGGGCTGAAAACATTCGTATGCAGTTCAAGTCCGTCGACCACATTAACTATCTCTTTCCCGATTTTCTCCTTGCAAACAAATTTTTTTTTCCTCCGGACATTCATGAACTCATTATACACTCTGTTCTCTTGATCACACTCTTGCTGCTGATTATTTGTACATTCTTCATCTCGTAACAACCAAAAGCAAAAAAAATAAAAAATATTCAGCATAGGCCCTTAAATTAAGTTTATGCCAAAACAGGAAAACACTCTAAATTCAGTAATCATAAAAACCAAATGTTCAGTATCAGTAATACCCTGAAATTCACATAACAACACAAACTTAGAATAACATAATTGAAAATTAAAATAAAGAGTAATTAATGACCCATTCTATCTTGTTAACACATTTTACGGCCATGTGTTATTCTGCCTTTATGAGTACTGCAGTCCCTAAAGTCTAAACCTTAGTGTTATTTCAGATAGTAGTACCACTTATCCACATCATGGATAATTTCTTGGCGGCAATGAAAATATGAAACCATTGATACAGGACTCGCAAATTAAAAAAATACAATGAGGTACTTAATCAGTTCCCTTTCTTTAATAATTTCAAGGAAATAGTGAAACATTTATACGATCAAGAATGATACTAAAAGTGTTGTACACCACAAATGAAACTCTACAGAAGCATATACGTTTACCACTTTAGTCCTAACATGATATCAACAAATTATAAAAGCTACACCCACAAGAGCATCATGGTTCACTTGTACCACCAATAAGATAATCCATCATCACACATTTTAGCACAGCTCTAGTCTAATTTCGAGACTAACAATTAACGGCACAAGCTTATGTGAACTACTGAACTATCATATACATATTCTCAAGATCTAAGTACGGAACTTGACAATTCTACAATTACCCTTAAAAATGCACCATAAATTTAGTGACAGTGATAACCGCATCACTTTCACTGTTTGCCTGTTTCAAACATGAGAAAATATAATAAACAAATCAACCCGCCTAAATTGATAATAGTTTCTTTTGAACATGCTTATCATCGGGCATAAATTGAATAAATTCATACAAACCCACAAAGGATGTCCCAGAGCATTTCTCAGTGCATATTAATAATCACCAATGTATCAAAATGTGTTCTAAAGCTTACAAACCAAAGCAAGGTCATGCGACTAGTAATACTCCTAACAGTAGATTAACACAAATGGAGACACATCATTAATCAGCACAGCAAGCACAAATTCCATAAATAGTCAACTCTATTGTCCTACCATTACGGTTAGTGTGGCTAACTATGCAAGAGTAAGACCTGAATGTCTCTATCTTTGTATACCCAAGTGTGTACAGTAGCTAAACACTAACACATAATGAAATTAGCACCTTATCACCAGGGTCTGTTAACCCACGTTGAAAATTGGCAGATCATTGATGCAATAATCCAATCACATTCATTATTCCAAAAGATATTATTAATATATATCAACAGTATAAATTTCATATCAAATGAGTTGATTGGAAACGAGTTCTCCGCAGCATCGGCATAGTCTCATTAGACTTGATTTAAGGCTGAGTTCAAATGAAAACAAGAGTTCAACTTATCAAACCATGGACGATCAAGCAGCATTTACAAATTCCAACCACCAAACATATAAATAAAGTAAAGAATTATTTAAGCAATAAAGTAAAAGAAAACAACATACCAATAATGCTTTCTTGACTAATGCCAGCTTCATTGTTAGTTGACTTTGATGCATGAGTTGTTGACCAAGAACTGCTGGACATAGCTTACCTAAACAAGAAAACAGTTGCATTAAATCATATATAACATGGACATATACCGCAAAGTCCTATATGATACTAGCATTACATAGTTTGGCTGATTAACAGTCCATGGATGCCTTCATATAACAACCCAAATCCTAACATTACAACTGATTAGCAAAATTAACATTGATTTCAACTAAAAACAACAAAATACTAAACAACCAATTACGTTGACTGCTTATCAGTTTCATTCTCATACTGCTATATCATACCCAAGTTCATAATCACCAAAGACGTGATGGTACCAATGACAACTATATATCTTCAGAAATTTATTTACAACAAGGTCAAAGCTCCTTACAACATACAAATCACTATCAAAGAGAAAACAACAAACACTTGCACTAAATCATACAAAAATGCTGGAATAATTAGATATAAAAAATAAAATAACATCACATTTTCACACTCTAATTACAAATCAACTCGTGCCGACTAAAAGTGATGGAGATTATATACCTTTACGACTTGGAGAAATCAACTGAACCCGAAATCATAAAATTAAAAAAAAAAACTAAAAAAATAAATAAAATAAAACCATACATCAAACAGGGAAAAAATCATAAAACTAAAAACACTAAATCTCACCGAACACTGAAAACAGATGCCATGCCATTTCAGTATCCAACATGTTAAAACACACATCACGCATTTGTATCTCCAATTTACAGAAAAATCATAAAACCCCCAAAATTTTAATTTCATCTATTTACAAATTAACACCGAACATCGTGTGATTCATGGAAAATAAAGGACTAGGTTCCATTAACTTACTTGTTCGACGATCAATTCCACACTAATCGTCTTTGTCTTCAATTTTTACCGCCTGCAACTATTTCAAAACTATTTTCTCTTGTTTTTAAATCCCTCCAACAGTGAAGATAGAAGTATTAATCACTCAAAATCTCAATCGATGCTTTAGTAAACTTACTTGATCTTCTCTCTTTCCTTCTTCTCGTCTCCCCTTCTCAACTGTGCCTAAAACGAAACGACCTCTATAACCTCTGATCGATTTTAGTGAACTTGGTAAGGGTAAATCAGGCCTTTTCGATTTGGAATGATAATTAGCCGTCGATTGAAGATGCTCGATGTACGGTTAGATCAGGTGGTGTTAGGCTTTAAGGGAAACCTGGATGGTGGGCCGTGGGCGCATTTTAGAAAGTTTTAAAATAGTGAAACTACGGTCACATCCATTTTTCAGATTTTTTGCACTGTGAAATCCACAGATAAAAAACTTTAGACGCGCACCATTTCCTCGGTGAAAATTTCTCCCACACCCAAAATTTCTAAAATTGTTTCTTCGCTTATTTGTTCCTCGTTTTTCTTTCATTACTTCTTTTATTCTTCGTCCTTTCTTTTTTAATCTAGTAGGTTTTTGTTCAGATCAATCGTTAAACCGATTTCGATCAAAAATCATTCTGCAAGGAGATTGACAAGTGAAATCAGAGGTGGATATCGAGAAGATGATGATCGAGTAAATGGGTGATATTGATTGAAGTCGTGGACAATAGAAGAGATCTGTTTCTGAAGATTGAGATTAGAAATCAGGGTTTCATAAGACCTGAGTTTGTAATTGAAATCAGCGTTTCATAAGATTTGCATATTTATGGAACTGATGTAGGTTAAAAAGATGATTCAGAGTATGAGATGGTTTGGATTTAGTTTGTTATCGACTAAATTCAGGGGTTTTGTACTCGGATTCAAATTAAGTTTTGTATGAAACTCAGACTACAAGAAGGTGAAAATGTTGTTGGTTGTAGAGAAATGGGAAAGGTGTTTATGATGTTTGGTTTGTATGGGAGATATTGAAACAGGAAATAAGATGATGATGATGTTATGCATATGTTGTTTGGTTTGTATAACCTGTCATGCAGTCGAGAAAACGTTTGTATAACATGTAATGCAGCTATGAAAATGGATGCATAACCTGTTATGCATCTGCAAAAGTTAAAGTATAACTAGTTATGCAGTCCGGAAAATGGTTGCATAACACATTATGCATCAGCTTATTTGTTAGTATTGAAACTAGCAATAAAAAAGACTGCATAACTTGTCATGCACCTACAATAATATCTGCATAGTATGTTATGCAGTCGCGAAAATGGATGCATAACCTATTATGCATCCTAAAATATGGCTGCATAATGCGTTATGCATCTATTTTTTATGTAGTTACGCAGTAATACAATTGCTACATAACTTGTTATAGATGTATAACTTTGTTGTGTAGAGGCATAATTTGTTATGCAGTCGAGAAAATGGTTGCATACTTCGTTATGCGTCTGCATGATGTGTTATCCCTGAAAAAAATAGTATGCATAACCCGTCATGCAGACATTTTTAATAATTTCGGATAATTATGTGTGTCACGGTAGATATTTTTCATAATTATGGGTGTCACGGTAGACAAAATTAATTAGGGCTGAACATGGTTTCAGTTTTCCGCTGGAACCAGACCAAACCAGACCAATTAGGAAGAAACCAAACCGAACTATTTACTAATTGATTGGTTACGATGTAGAAAGTAGAAAACCGATAGTGTTGGTTTTGGTTTGGTTTGACCTCTAAAACCGAACCAAAAACCATTGGAAAACCGATTAATTTTTAAACTTGGTTTTTGCCGTTGATTTACAAGTATTAGATTGTACCCATTGATTTAGAGGATAAATAGAAACCCTAAATCTAATATTTCATTATGATACTCTCCCTCTTTCTCTTTCTCCTTCTCTCAGTCGCCTCCCTTCTCCACCCCCAACCCAACTACAACTGCTGCTTCTACAACTTTTTTCTTCCCGTCTTTCTTCTTTTTTAATTTTCAATAACTAAATTGAAATATATTATATATCTTCTTTTTATCTCTAGATTTAGAGTAAGCTTTAACTATTCTTGATATTTTTTATTTTCTTTTTGTCTGTAAATTTGTATAAACCAATACTATCGGCAAACTACGATTTTTTTATCTGTAAATTTGTGTATTTTTTTTTTTTTTGGTTTGACATAATTATTGGTTAACCAAAAACCACTGGGACAAACCGAAACCAACTGGAACCATTTGGAAACCGAACCAATGGTTAATGGATTGGTTTGGTTTAGATTTTTAGAAACCAATAGTATTGGTTTCGGTTTTGGTTTGGCTAGAAACCGAACCAAAACCGACCATGAACAACCCTAAAATTAATTGTGGGCCTGACAATGAGAATATTTTTTTTTTTGGTCTCCCCCTAAATTTCCCTTTAAAATAACCGTGATTTATAAGCGCTGATACCAGCATTACTAAGAACGGATACCATCTCAAGATCTTAAGCGATCCTGGCCATTGGATCGACTAAATTGTATCCGTCCTTAGTAATGCTAGTATCGGCCCTTATAAATCATGAAAATAACGGGCGTATCAATGCAGTCGAGATTTGAAACCAAGGTTTGAAAAACGAGTCACGGACTCACAATTACTGGGCGTGACCGTTATAACGCGTTTTGACGGGTGTGAGCATGTTTCTGGCAAAAATGGCATTATTTAGAAAGAAAAATAATAGGTTTTTTATATGTTATTCTAAATAACGGGCGTTATAACGGTTAAATAGAAAATAAAAAGAATTTTAGTTTACAATTCCTATCTAACAATTACAACGTGCGTGAAAACAATTATAACTGATCTAATAACGTTTATATAACGTTTTCTATACATTGTTATTTTATTTTTAAAATATAATAATCTTTTTTTTTCTTTTTTTTTCAAAAGGTCAATACAACATGTAACGTCATACAAAAAAAAGTAATTGTAATTTTTTAGTATTTAATTTAAATTATAAAGAATTATAAGAAAATATTTTTTATGTTCCTTTTTCTTACAAAATGGTTATAACTGAGGTGAAAACGGGAAAAATAGTCTAAAGAAATTGCGTTAAAATGTTATTTAGAAGAAAAAAACGTAAATTCAATTTTAGAACAGTAAAAACTACTATAACCCCCTACTATGTGGGTTCAACATATAGAAACACCACAAAATGAATCTTTCGCTGTCAACTCCATTATTTCACATTTTGATATTTCGAGGCATGAAACTTTTAATTTTTGGGCTTATATTTGAAATTCTTTCTGATGATGACGTCATAAAAAAATCTAAAAATTTTAATGCCAAGATTACCTTTTAATGTATACTCTGTATTTTATAGAAACAAAAACATGAAAAATCATTTTGATCTATGTTTGTCTTTCTTTGTAGAGCTCTGGCGATTTATTTTTTAGGTTTTTCTTCACTTGTAGTCTCTTTTGAAATCAATTACTTTCTTGAGTTTCTTCTAAAATCAACCGATCTAATCAATCGATGTAGCCGGAATCAATTGGTTCAATTTTTATACAGATCTGAGAAGAAGAAGAAGAAGAAGATATAGGTATGTTCATATTTATTGTTTGTTTGTGTTTTCGATTTGGTTTTTAGTTCAATTGATTAATGAAGATTAAATTTCAGAAGAAAAAAACTCGATGTTGATGGCCTAATAGGTTCAGTTTCATCTCGATTCTCTTTGTGATTCATAATCAGAGCATATATCTACTTTAATCTCATCTTAATTATGCTTTTGAGGGGAAACAGTAGAAAATTTTACCCAATTTTTTCTAGGGTTCTTGAGTGAAATTCGATCTGACTCTCAATTTGTTGCTCTGATCGAAAATATAAGAGCATATTTGAGATCTGCATGTGGTAATCTTTATTACCCATATAATTGTATGATATCAACTTAAGATCTGATCTTTTAGTGTGAATTTATTGATATGTGTTTTTGTTGTTTCTTAGCATAGTAATTACTGCAGAAGAACAAACTCTCAGACTCGAATCAAGGTATTTGTGTTGTGTTACTTTTTAAAATTGAACTGAAAATGACTTATGTCTTTAAAGTTTAGAATGGATGATGAGAAATAATTTGTTATTTTTTAGAGAAAACTCACAATTGATTTGTTATTCAGGGTTTCCGGAAAGATATATGTGTAGTTTGATGCGTTGTAGAGTCTAAATTTATGAGCATTGGACATTTATGGTGCATGATTCTTGCAAGTCCTAATTCTAAAATCGTTTGCATATGAAATTAGCAATCACAGGTCAGGTAATGTTTTGGTATCTCATGTCTTTAATGCAATCTAATAATGAGTGTAGTAGTATTTGAAAAAAAAATGTTGTTTGTGGCTTTTAGAAGAAAAAAAAGTTAAGAAACCTTTATTCCATATTAACTAATTGTTGATTACAGAAGCTAAATACCATGTGTAACTGCTGACTACAAAAGCACGTATAATCGCTGCTAAATATCATGTATGACCGCTGACTATAGAAGTTGAATAACATGTGTAACTCTTGGATACACATGTTAAATAACATGTGTAACTATTGGATAGACATGTGAAATAACATGTCTAACTTCTGATTTATTTGTTAACATGTGTAACTGCTGATTACATAAGCGAAATAACATGCTTAACAGATGATTATAAAAGAAAAATAGTATGTGTAACTTTTGGATACACATGTTAAATATCATGAGTAACTGTTGATTTTTTTTGTGGTGGAATCCGTTTTCGCTAGCTCTCTTGCTGAATCCTTTAATAGCTGGATTTTGTAGCTTACAATAAGATGTCAGCATATTCTCTTTTGTATTAGGTCTTGATACTTTTATATTAATTTTTATTTGATTTTTACTTGTATACCTGATATGTATTTACAAAAGTTGTATATAAAATCTAATATGGACAGAAGTTGGATAGCTTTTTGTTCTTTTTGAAATATGAGTTTCTATGTTTTTGATTTTTTTGTTGTCCAACATATAAGGGCGAGACAACGGTATTTTTACAACTCATAATGGTGTTGTGTTTTACTTGGGGAATTTGTATGTCAAAATCTTGCATGACCTTTTACTTTTCAATAGTGAATTTCCACATAATAGCATTTTCCCATATAATGTATGCAAATATAATGAATCACTTTCACATATCCAAAATATTATCTTCTTAGTTCACTTACTTATTGCTGGATAAACGTAGTTTCTTGTTGTAACTTCACTCACTTATAACTAACATTCTTGCTTATTTACGAAATTATTATCTTTCTTTTACTTTCTTCCTAAAATGTCGTTCTTACTAGCTAACGTTGGTTGGCAGGTGCTTTGACATTAAATAGTTTACCATTGTACCTAAAAGTTCTTAGCGAAGCGTCTTCAGTAGATACTGAGACATTTTGGTTCGTCAGTCATTGAAAGCATCTCACCTCTACGTCACACTAGTTATATGCATGTGTAACTCTCAGTTACACAAGTCAGATGCATGTGTAACTCTACGTTACACTAGTTATATGCATGTATAATTTCTAGTTACACTACCCAGATGCATGCGAAATTTTTGATGTCTATACAATAATTGTTTCTTTAGAAAGTACTGGTACCCAACATGCACATATTATTTAATATTTTTGAAGAATTGCTTTTTTTGTGTGTGTGGTTGTTTTGATTAAAATGTGTATATACTTTTTAGTTAAGCCAAATCTTTTTAATGTACGCATCCTTGAACTCACATGATTCATTGATAGCTTTAGATTAACTCATAAGCATAGATAATGCTAAAAGAATCTTGTGAACGTGATACAAGAATGTTTTAGATATGAATTATTTTTGCAGGTTAGTTTTCATGTACTTTTTAGGTACACAAGCTATAGGAAAGTGCAGCTGCTGAATACACATGCCAAATCGCATGTGTACCTTCTAATTACAGTTGTCAGACACATGTGTAGCTTCTAGTTACACTACTCATAAGCATGCGTGTAACTTCTAGTTACACTAGTCAGAAGAATGTGTAACTTTTATATATGGATGTGTAACTTCTAGTTACACTAGTCAGAATAGGCCATTGTATGTTTAGATCTTACTTGTCTTTTGATTTTTAATCAATTATTTTGGTTTAGTTTTTTTTTTCTTTTTTTCTTTATCCGTACAAATTAATAATCCACTGCATGTTTCAGCTTTACGTGCAAATATGTATGTGTAACTCCTGGTTACACATGCAAATATTCTTAGCTACACAAGTCAGATGCATGTGTATCTTCTAGTCAAATACATATGTGGTTTCTAATTATACTAGTCATGTGCATCTGAACTAGTTATGCATTGCTAAGTGTATTGTTCTTTTTATCTCATTAAGATGATTGTTTTTTGTTATTCTCCCGGTTGCCGTAACTTCTACTAAAGTGACTTGAAGAGTTAAACTTTTGCAAGGTTAACTATTATGCACATGAATCTCAAGATTTCCTAGTATGATATTAAGAAGAGGAACATACGCCCTATAAATCTAATAAAATAGGGTTTAAATATGTGTTTGATCTTATTTTTCGTTCGACATACATTAAGAGTTTTTTTTTTGCTCATTTTTCTACACGAAATTGTTGAGTAACAATTAATTAGATTTGTGACACAAAGTAAAAAAAATTTATCATACATGACTGTCGTTGTTCTGTTAGAATTAAAAACGAGAGCTAGAACTGAATAAGAATGTGTTTGTTTCATGACAACTGTAATTAAAAGAAACAATGTGCTTGGATGGTAATTTTTTCAACTCCGCCAACAATTGATTTCGCCACAATCTCAACTTCATTAGATCCACGGCCACGACTATCACTATCACTGCCACCATCAATACTCCTGTCACCACCACCACCACCACAAGAAGAGTGAAAACCAGATCCATAAATACAAGCTAACTTAAAACTTCTCAAATAACATCTTCAAATTAATTTCCTAAATGAAGGAGAAAACGAAAATAGGATATATATATCCCTAGAAAAAAAATTAAATTCGAATTAAAATTACAAAAAAGCTTGTAACAATATCAAAATCGAACAAAGTTTTAATGTTTGATCTTCTAGGTTTTTGTCTGATTTGATTTGTTTTCTTTGCACGTTTTCAACTTTTTTTCGATGTTGATTTGATTTGAGTACGATCAAATTGTTTCCATCTAGGTTTCTATTTGGGATTAGTACGAGTAATCGATTGTTTTTTCTGGTCTCGGTTTGTTTCTCTCTGATTTTTTTGAATCATTCGGGATTAGTATGAGTAACCATTTTTTTCCTAGTTTTCTCCTCCCAAATTAACTTTTTATCTCCAAAAAGTGAAAATGGTGTCTGTTCTTCAATAGAAATGTAGATTTAGGCAGTTACGTACCTAAGGTTTATCTGGTTATTTCATCTTATATTAAAATAAAATTATATTTAATATGGGGCATGAGTATAAATGTGTTTTAACTAGGGGCCTGATATTATAGATAATTTATGGGTAGGGCCTTCGCCCAATTTTCCCTTTATAAAAACAGTTATAACTTGTGTGAAAACGATTATAACGGATCTAAATAACCCCGTTATTTCCTATTTATCGGCAATATATAGAAATGATGTCGGTGACCCTCACATACACGCTACATATGTGTGACCGTTTTAACGTTTGTTTTCCCGGAAATAACTGTTGATTTTCACCTTGATTGTAACTATCGTAGGAATCCAAGCTTGGTTTCTCTTTCTATCACAAACCCATAAGGGATGGCCGATCGGAGGGCCGAAGAGGGGGAGTCCTTTTATGGCCACTTTTTTGTCAAACGAAACCTAACACAAATCAAACCTAACACAAATTTACAATTTGATAAAAAAATCTATTTTGGTGTAGTCCTTAGGAGCTGAAAAGACTAAAATACCCTTTACTTAAAAAAAACGTTCCTCCTTATCCTCGTCTCTCTCTTAGTTACCCATCAGTTCCTTCGTCACGAAGTGATTACTTTGTATTACATTCTTCCTTCATCACGAACCAGTTCCAACGCGCTCCACCAACTATGCCACCTTCAATACAACCGTCGTTGTCACCAATTTTCGATAGTTACGGTGGAGAATACCTAGTGAGATTTCTTACCACTAAATATCTAGTGAGGATACCTTCACCACTGCCACTACCAGAATAACCAGCAACATCGTCACCACCATCTCCACCGTAACCCGTATCACTACCATTGAACCATAGACCTGAAGTAATTCAAGTATTTTTGATTCTTACTCACCACCATTACCACAACTAGCATAACCACCTACGCCCACAGTACAACCACCATCTCCTTCGTCATAATCACCGCCTTCGCCACCATAATCAACACTAATACTGCCACAATTATAACCACAGCAACAACACCTCCATTACTGTCACAACAACACCAAATCTACACCACCAGCTCCATCAATATCGCCACAACACCACTATCACCAGAAACGCATCAGAACCTCCATCAACACTATCACCAGTACCTTCGCTGCCGCCACCTCCATTCCAACCTATAAAGAAGTTAACACGATATTCATTTCCTCTCTTAAAATCATACCAAATCTTCTTCCAAAGTATTCTAATTATTTATTCGTATTACTTAAAGCAATATCAAATCCAGCTCAAAAGTAAAACGAATCTTAGTTAATTGCTTTATCCAATTCAATCCAATCTGATCTAATTCCAATCGACTAAGTTGCACGAGAGAGAGAATGAGGCTACTCTAACATGTGGTGGTGGTCATATGGGTCTTTGTAGGATTTTGAGAAAAACAGAGAATACAAAGAAATAGATAATGGTAGCATGGCGGGTGTAAATGTGAAAGAGGAAAAACGAAGAATCAAGGTTTTTACTGCTGAAATTACAAAGCTATCCTAAGGTTTTCTAAAATGAACTATCACCTTGCCACACATCATAAAATAAACATGTGTCTAGCGTTACTAAATCGTCGATAATACTGTATGACCGGTCCCAACAGTTAAGCGCAACAGTTACGCTATACTGAAATTGTTGCCTGGAAGATGGAGCTGCACAGTCCGACGGTGTAGCGCCAACATGGCTGATACAACGAAAGGCTACTTAGCAAATGCAATACGACGCGATAGTGTTGCATATACTTAGTCAGAGTTATCCCAGCTCAAGGAAAGAGTAAAAGATGAAATACAAAGTCATGGAATGACTTTGGCATCGTTCCAAGCATTGGCCAAAGCTTGGATAATGTATATGCAACAGTCGCATTGCAAAATGCGCCGATGGTGATTATTGCTCGCCAAAATGGATGCAAATGAAGCTCGAAGTTCAAATAAGCAAGTCAGGACTCAATTGGCATGATATTTGGGTGTTGGCATCCAAATAAGCTAAGTGCATAATCGGGACGAACAAAGCACAACCATTGCTGAATACTTGGCAGAAGTACAAGTTGATAGAAGCGATAGACATCAATATCCGGAGTCAACAAATCACATGGATAGAATAACAAGATGGATATAGAAGAAAAAATGTAGATGGTTTTAGATGTTAACTAAATTGAACGGTGTTTTCCCTATCTGTTTGAAGGTCGTTGTCAAGATAAACCTATCCTAATGGACTGGGATACTGGTATGACTAATATCAACACAATTGGCATATACAAGGGAACCGCTGGTCCATATCCTAATTCTAGATAAACTCAACTGGCATATACAAGGGAACCAGCGATCAATTTTATTAAACAATTTATTTTGGTTGGTCTGATGGTCTGGTCTTAATTTTTTTTATTTTTTTCAAGTTCCTTTTCAACCTTTTTTTTTGCTTGCTAAGTAACTCAATTACTCTACTTCATTCGTAACAACTCGATGTGTGTGCCCCACCAAATCATCTAGAGAAATCTATTTTTAAAATAAAATAAAATAAAAACAGAAGGTGAAAAGGACTCAACGATATATGGCGAAACTAACATGTTATTTCTAATACCTTAGCTCTGTGCTTTTATGAATAAACTCTATGTAGATGCTTTCATCCACTCGGATTGGTTCCTCAACTCCTACAACCAAGATGCTTCCATCCACTTAGATTAGTTAGTTCCATCCTTAATAGGAATAGATTTTTAGGTTTTGGAATTTAAAGTAATGCAACTAAAATTTTTCTCCCAAACCCCCAAACTTAAATCCAACATTGTCCTCAATGTTCTAAAGATAAAATTAAAAACATGAACAAGGAGAAACTATTACCATCTTAAGCAAAAGAGTTAAGGAAAGATATTACCGTGTTGCATGAGCATGATTTACCTCCCAAGAAGTGCTAAGTTTAACTTATTCATCCATACATAAGAAATAATTGATCACCTCGAATCATATAGCAATAGCCGAAACAATTGTGGGTCGTTTTCATCAAAAAGTGTTATCACGGACAAAGGGAAATTGCAACAAACCAAGAAAGTGAATAAACATAGCACACACTTTCCTAGTTTTATGTTTAATACAACTACATATAGTTGTGGTTCATGTTCAGGTTCTATAAAAGGGTCTAAATAAAATATTTTCATGTGCTGCACCTCCTCATAAGTAAGATCCAAATTATCGGGTTGTATAGTCTGTAAAAACACAAATAAGAACTTATAAGCACATAAGAATAACCTGAATAATTGAGGATCCTCACAGTCAATCATAATTGACTCACACAGTTGACGACAATGAAAGTGGTGGACAATCTTAAGAAAATGTGTCGTTTCTATTTTCCTAAAATAATTAGGTCTAGTCTCATAACTTAATAACTGGCACATTCGAAGTTTATACGTTCCCAGATTGGAAGAGAAACATTTGGTGGGAAAATAAAGTCAATATGGGTATCATAGCCTATGTCAACCACATCAACCAGAGGATGGGTTTTTAATAACTGAACTTCCTTACGGAGATCATTAGGTACAGGAAAACGTGCAAGAAGATAATGTGGTAAAATGGTTGAGGAACATATGTCAAGTCCCGAGTGAGGGATATTTCTAAGAGTCAACGGTAAAGCACATGGAGAATGATCTTAGAGTTTTCGATGTCTCTAGAAAGACTAATCCCAACTTCCCTAATTTCTAGGTCATCAGATTCATGAAAATAGTAAATTGGTTCTTCTAAGTTATAATCATAAGATGTGTCCTCACTCATATTTGAACTCTCTACTAGTCTATCCTCTTTGTATAAGACTAATGTTTCTAAATCACTGGACTCTGAAACAATATTCTCGGAAGAAAATCGTTCCTCTAAACCATTATTGTCTTCAAAATCAAAATAAAATACTACATCATCTAAAGACGTGGTATTTGTAGTCAAATCCTCGCCATTCTGAATAGGTGAATAATCATTAAAATTATAGGGATTTGAACTAGAAATAACAATATCATCATAAAGTTCATTTGGAGTAACAAGTAACAAATTACTAATCACTAACGTCAGATTCTTCATCAACAATATCCTCATTATAATAACATGAAAATGGTTGAACCTCATAGAAACAAGTAGTGTTACCAATTCTAACCTTGTCATCTTGATTATGTAAATAACTATCTTCATTTTTAAGGGTACTATTATTGAAAACAATATATTGGAAATTAATATTATTTCAGACAATTCTTTTGTTCGTCTCAGTCATCAGCTTGAGGGATTCCTCTATAGAAAGTTTTATTTCGTCAATAACTAAGTTATTCATCTCAGCTATTTTATGTGTCGAGTCTCTAATTTCTTGAGGGACTCTTCTAAAGGATGAATAGGAACAGAAGGATCATAAAAAGGACTAGTTTTCAACAGTTGAAGTCAACTCAGGCCACCGACTCATGTATCTGTGTATGAACCCGAGGGGCCGAGACAGTATCGTAATTGTCGTCCTTCCCTGCAGCAGTTTATATTTAATTCAACCCTTCCTTAGGGTTTAAAAATAATAATGTCTAAGTCCCAAAAATAAATAAATTACAACAATACAACAAACCCTATTAAAATTTTCCAAAAATAAAAAGCTAATAATTAAAAATAATTTTTTCTTCACTCCTTTTGGATTCCTCTTTTCTTTCCTTCTTTAGTGGTGCATTCCTTTTATAGCGCTTTTTTCTTTCCTCGTAGAATACCGAAGGGGTAACAAAAATTCTAAAAACAAACAAATAAATAAATTTAAACCTAAAACCTAAATATAAGTCCACGTCGGCGGCGCCAAATATTGATGTGTAGTAGACAGTATTAATAATAGATTCTCAGACTCGTAAAGACTCGATTTTAGACTTAATCTAATAAATATATACAAAAGATGGTAACGGGATTACGAGAGACTGAGACTCAGGATTCCACCAATTCTCATATTCATGTGGTTCAACTATTAATTCTGGACAATTATAGCTTATAAGGTAACAAATATTGACTCTTTATTTGCCAAAAGTAGATTTTATAAAGTATTAGATGTAAATCATAAGCATAATGCATCAAAAGTTCTTAGACTAAGCATACACCATCAGACAAAATCACAAATAATCAAGAAAAATCACAATACAATCAATAATTGTGCAAAATATATAAAAGAATTAAATAGAAGTACCACATGCGTAAAGAATGGCTTACTCCATTGTCCCAGTGTTGGGGTTTAGCTCGACATACTCAAAACACTCTCAAAAGATCGAAAACATGGCTCAAATGGTTTTTAAAGATGATAAATATGAGAAAAGGAACAAAAGCAGATCAATTGCAACGTTTAAAAGCGTTGCGGATGGACTGTTGCAATGGATGTTGAGAGAACAACTATTGCCCGTATCATTGATTTTGCGACTGACACAGGAGGTTCAATGTTTTTCTCGTTCTTCAATTTTTCACCAGCAGAATACTTTCATGTAACTCTTCTTTCTCTGTTCTGCAACCTCCTAACCACCCCTAGTTACTCGACCATGTTTCCTTGACCTCACCACAGGCTATATATACATCTACGAGCAAAAATATCTCGATTAATCTTTTCAATATTATCTCTTTTCCTCCACCACAAGTCTCGGGAATAATTCTCTCCAAATCTTTCTTCACGCGTCTTCTGGCGTATTTTACACTTTCCAAACTCTTCACAGGATGTACTGATATCAAAGAAAGCGTCTTATTGTTTGTGGGTGAAAACTGTTTCTGCTGGTTTTGGTAAATTTGGGTGTGTGGATGAGAAACGAATCTAAACCCTAAACAATGCACTGCATGGGAGTAGTTTTGATTCGAGAGATCAATCTGTATAATCCTGGCATAAACCAAGAAATGGCCGGTCCAGGCTTACTTCAGTCACAAAGTGAATGAGAAGGGTTGGTCTTAGGGAGGGAAGCGAGGAGAGTGTTGAGACCAGAATGGTTAATTCTTAAGATGTGGCTTGTTTTCTCGATTCCAATATATTTGCACATCTACAAACAAGAATAAATATCCATGGAATTAGGTTGGATGGAAAAAAGATAAAGAAACAAAATTATAGAATAATTGCAAGGAAAATTATAGAACAATAATCACATAGAAGGCATATGATTACTTATCTATGAATCCTAGTGTAAGGAGAAGAAGTTATTTTTATTTTAGCATGTGTAAGAAGGAGCTACATAAGCATCTAACTTGTGTAACTTCTAATTACACATCCATCTGTCTGGTGTAAGGATTACACATGCATATAAAATGTGTAAGGAGAAGTTACACATGAAACTGAGTTGTGTAAGGAGAAGTTACACATGCGTGTATCACAAAAACTAAATCAATACTGTGAAATCTAGAACGGTGCATAAATCTTCTACTATTTCATTACTTATGAAATCTAGAACTATACGATAACAATATGAAAGACACGTGGATCATGTTTGAATCTCTTAACATTATATGCAACATCTAGAAAATGTGTCTCGCTATCGTCAGATAGGGGGGCTATATTAATAGCAATTGCTGGAACCTAGGAAACAAAATAGGAAAGTGAATTATATCAAAATATAAGTATTACCCAAGGTAGATAATTGCAGCACAACATTCCCAGCAACAAAATTTTTAGAGCAGACCATGCGGCGTCAGTAAGATAAGATAGCAAAAACCATGAAACAAATGGCTCTCAGCTCAACATACCGGTGCTTGGAAGATACTTTACACATTTTGCAGGAGCTAATATCGCAGCCCCTGTCTCATCAGATTCGCTATGTTTTAGCAAATTGGCTGAGAACAGATGTAAGCCCAGCAACATTATAAAAACAAAAAAAAAACACATTTCTAAAGCCAAGAGCCTCACACAGTAGCAAACTTTTAATAATTGAGCATTTTTAACATGCTAAACTAAATAGAATTGCATAGTGCTCATACAATACTAAATAATTGAAAATCTTATAACTCAAAACAAAAAAAGTGCATCTTCAGTTTCCTCCAAGACAGTAAGCCCTCATCTGGAACTTCAAAAATAAATCAACATGTCCCGAGAAATTCTCTAATCATTGTACAAGAAAATAATTTTTTGTATCCTATTTAATTCAATTGGCATGTGTATCTATAAGTTACACATCTAATTACCATGTGTAACCAGTAGCTACACATCCATTTAACTTGTGTACCTAAAAGTTGCACATCTAATTAGCATCCAAAAAAGGTCAGATAACTTACAACAAATAGACATTTCTTTTCCTAATCCCTTTTACAAATAGACATTTATCCTGATTAAAAGGTTTGTCCTACCAAAGTTAGCAATGAAAAGTATAGAATTACACCTGAAAAGTAGACATTGTGCATTTTAATCAAAAAGAAACTTGAATACCTAAGATTGAACACTAGGGGAGGAACTTACCTTAGCCTTTATGGATCCATGCTTTCACTTTTCGCTATGCGCACTAGATCAGCAACCATCACCGTTGTGATAATTAGAGCGCAAATTAGTTCTAAGAGATACAATAATAAAAAATATTAAATTAATTCTATTTCGTATTCAGATAACTTCCTGTTCAATCTTATATATGCAACTAATAAGAAAGTTTTAGACATGGGGTTAACCGGTTACACAGTCAGATCCACGAATGTGCTTTAGCTCAAGGAATGCAATATAGTAATACCAAAGTAAAACATCCATCATTAGGCTGCTATTACATCTACCAATCTAGAAGAAAATTCACTAACTAAACACTCATAAAACAAGCATGTATAATCAGCTAGTACACATAAAAACGCATGTGTAATTTGGAGTTACACATGCATATGAAATGTGTAATTCGAAGTTACACATGCAAATATGCATGTGTAATCAACAGTTACACATGTCATATCATGGTATTTTGTATTCATTCTCATATTAAACTAACCATCAAAGTTACACTTTATGACGAATAGCTGGGCTGATTTGTTCCCTTCAGCATACCCATTGAACGCTTTGAAAGCAAACGAAAGCATGGTCTACACCATGACCCAAACCACTAGATGCATAATAACAACTTGAAATGAGGTAAGAACACTGATGACAATACAAATACTGAGATGCAATAGAGTGAGAGCATTATAACAACACTGAAATAAGAGGATCTATTTACTGTTATCAAACTCAAGCTTAAAATATAAATAGACCTATATTAAATGGACCCCTAAATAGAGATCATCATAGTGAGAAATTCAATCACATTGAAATAAGTATATAAACTTAAGAACAATAAACTCAAACCATATAGTTTATACAATCTATATATAATACAGTCAAACCCCAGTTTAAATAAATGAATTTCGGGTACATGAACTTTGAGAAATCATTAGTTACACATCTAATTCACATGTGTAAGCCAAAATTACACAACCATATAGTGCTCTATTATGACCTTAACTGGGAAGTTGCAAAGGGATAGAAACAACAGTATTGCTAGATCTTATTACAGCTCTCGAAGTTTAAAAAAAATTCGATAGACCCTAAAATAGGTCACTTAATATACAAAAGATGCATCCAACCACATTAACAACAATATTGTGAGACCCTGTTAACAACTCTTAAAGTTTATAAACAACAGAACTGTGATACAGCCAAATTAAACATCAATAAGAGACTATTTAGATCATAAATTGGAGTCGATTAGCTTGATCAAAATATAATTGATAAAGGAGAAGAAGAAAAATCTTTATAAGACTTTGTGGCCAACTTCGTAACCAATAGCTTAGATTATATGAGCAGAAAGTTCAGGTTTCTTGGCATAAAAACTGTTGCAGTAAGGCAGATACCATCTCCATCAGTACACTCTCTACTCAATGCTTTGCTACTTCCTTCACCATTGTTTCTCAATTTCTTCTTCAACTTAGGGTTTCTCCTTTCTTTATCTCTCAGAAAAAAAGGATCATAATGGATGTTCTAACCAACAATATAAAACACAATTGTTTAACAAAAATCATCAACTCTATTCTCAATCTAGGAAATTAATCATAAAAAAAGTATTTCACAAATTAAATAATTAGAAAATACCACTTTTCGTTGACGAAATAGTTTCCTCCATCGCCCCAGAGATTGGGTTTAGCTTCCTATGTTGGAAACACGCTCAAAATGGGTTTTCATTGCTCAAAAAAGGTGTTTGCAAGAGGATAAGGTATAAAGAAGTGTGTTTGTAACAGATATAATCGTTACAGAACAGACTGTTACAAGAAACACTAACAGACTGTTGCGAATTGAAATAATTGTTACAGAAATTGTTACAAAGATATTGAGTTTGCAAGTAAAGGTAACGGTTTCTGCAACTGCTTATATTTGTTGTTCTGTGTTCTTTTCTTTTGCGACTGTCCGGCTAAGTCGTCCGCAACCTTCTTCATCTTCACAGCAGCAGCAGAGACAAGATCTGCAACTCCCGATTCTCTGCTCTATTTTAACCCCTAACACTCCCTCCTCCTTCTTTGACACCCCGACAACTCTTTTATACTCTACGGGTCCAAGAATAACACCCCATTACTTCAAAATCTTCTCCATTGCTCGGCAGTAACTCGGAATATTTTTCTTTCTTTTTTGTCTCTGGCACGCATCTGCAACTGTAAATTACGTGCATAGTATTATTGTTTAACTCCTTCATGTCTGCAGCAACCAAACGCGTGCAATACACGTCCAAACTCGCTGTCATCCCTTGATTATCTCAAATACATATGTACTCCCCTGTTTTCTTCCCAACAATTATCCATCCCAACTTAGATGAATCAAACGACTATACCAACTACGTATAAGCGAAACAGGACCAGACCAATCCATTGGAGTGATTGAATCACTCCAGAAATCTCCAAAATCAAAACCAGCAACTCTCGGATTTTCTCAAGCAAAACCCGTAACCCCCTGCTTCAGTCAAACTTGATGGTTCAGCCAATTCTGATCAAAATTAATAAGCATACCACGTCTGTGAAGCCGAGTCAAGTCTTCCCAATCAATTGCAGTCGTTGAGTCTCAGTGAATTGCGTAAAAACTCCAATCCTAATTCTGCCAACTTCACACACCATTTTCCCGCCAAAAACATTTAAACCGTGGGGAAAAAAGGTTGCCCCTATCCAGAGTAGGTGTGTGAATAATAGGTGCCTTTGAGGTTCCCCTTATCCAAACTGTGGGTGGAAATAACAATTCTTCCGGGTGCTTTAGACAACTTTTCGAGCCGATTTTTCCAAAAATGTTTATTTTCCAAAAATACCTTCAGACATAAAACACCATAATAAGTATAAAATCGAGTACCAACAATACAGAAAATTGAGGACAACTTAGACACAAAAATGTGTTTATCAAATACCCCCAAACTTATTATTTGCTAGTCCTCGAGCAAATATGATCTAGAAAATAAAATCTTAACTCACTAGGTGGCCCTAGTGACTGAGATATAGTCTCAGGAGGATTTACCAGAGTTGTACCCACAAAACCTTACTTCAGACCCTAGCTATCTACACAGAACCTTGGAATACACTAAAGAATCTCCTTGATTGGTTTGACTACAGGAGGAAGTACCATGATGCGAAACTCCAATTATTGTACACGAGTCTGCACTCAAACATACTAAAATTCATATATAAGTGACAGAGCTCTACTCAGATAGTTTCTGGACATCATAACCAGAGTCAACCAATCACATGGAAAGATTAAGAAGATGGATGTGGAGAAAAACGTAGATGGTTTTGATGCTGACTAAGGTGAACGGTGATTCCCATATCTGTCTGAAGGCCACTGTCAAGATGAACCTATCCTAATAGACTGAGATACCAGTATGATAGACGCATTTATGTGTCTATTTTGTTCTCAATGTTCTGTATTATTAGACTCGATTAAGTACTTATTGTGTTATTTTGTGTTCTTGTAGGAAATTTTAGATAAATAAGCCCTTGCGGCGAAATGGGCTCAAAAAGCAGTGTTTTACACCCCGGAGAAATGTACCGTAGGCACCCCAGAAATGCACCGGAAGCGTCCCAGAAATGTCCCGGAGGAACCCATAAAAATTACTATTTCCACCCCAATTGATACTCGCACCCCAGCACTCTAGATAAGGGACACCTTCTTCAACAATTTGAATTTTTGTTTTTGGCGGGAAATGAAGTTTTCAACTGGCAGAATTTCGATTGTCAAAATGAATGGGTTAGAGTGCGATTCAATCGCTGAAAATTGGCAGAAAGATGTGATTTGGCATAAGGAACAAAGTTTGGGTGGTGGTTTCATCAAATTTGGCTGGAATACATGTTTTGATTCTCGAGTTCAAAATAGGGCAAGCATGCACTGGAGGATGATAATCACGCGTCATGGAGAGTTATGGACGTGTTCTGATGATGTGGAATGACTCGAGCATCACTTTAGGTCGTGAAGAATCGATTTGGAGCGTGAAGGGAGGAAGTTTACGCAAGAAATTCCAAGTTTGGTAAGAAAATATTCGGAAAATATTGTTATTCACTTCCCGCATAATGAAGAATTATATTGGAGATATTGGCGAGATTTGGAGCTGTTGTTGGGTATAAATAGGCTCTTTGGGTCTACTAGAGAGGGTGTCGAGAGTTTTGGGAGCTAGGGAGAGCTAGAGAAGACGAAATCAGAGTTTAACAAAACTCTGTTTCTGCTGCTGCATGAAGATGAACACGAAGAACAATAGACTGTAACAGACTTTGTTCTTCAACAGCGACAGCGACAATGGAGTGTGGGTCGTAGTTTCCCAAAGACTACAGCATTTCATATGTATCGTTCTTGTGTGACGCTTCCTGTGGGTCGCACATTAGCTGTTTACACCATTTTCTCCTCTTCTCATCATTTGTAAACCATTTTTGAGCCATAATAAATTATTTTGAGAGCATTTATACTATGATGAGCTAATTCCCTCGTAACCAAGGCAATGGAGGAAGCTATTCACGCAACATAAATGGGTAACTATTTCATTTAATTATATAATTCACCTAATCGCTGCTTTTGCAGAGTTTTAAATTGTTTGAATGATTGTCTTAATTATTTGTTATTCAGTTTGATAGGTTATGCTTGGTTTAATCTCTTGATAATCTATGCTTAAGGTTTACAAAAAATGTTTGAGAATCTGTATGATTGATAGTGAATTAAATATAAAAGAGGACTTAAGAATTGAATAGAGTTTTGAAATATTTATCATTCAATTTTGCATAATAGTGGAATCTAGTGTCTTGGTTACCTCTCGCACCCATTGTTAATAATTTTGTATATAATTTTATTAAATCTTTAAATTTAATCTTCACAAGTCCGAGAGTTTGAACCTCATTACTACAACCCCAGAAAATAAATAATCATTTTGGCGCCGCCGACGCGGACTTGTTTATAGATTTGTTTTTAGGTTTATTTTTTTAATTTTTTTTTACTATTATTTGTTCCTTTTTACGTTTCTTTTTATGTCTTGATTTACAGGTTCGAAGTGGAATACTAAGGACTTGGGAACAAAAAACTTAAAGCTAAAAGCTAAAAGAGAAGAAAAAAAAAGACATAATTTTTTTTAGGATTTAATTTTTATTATTATTATTTTTTTGTATATAGCTTTTACTTATTTATTTTTAGAATTTGTAAATAAGCTTTATTTTTCATAATTTTTGTAATTTTTGGACTTTTTATTTGGACTATATTCTTGACTTTTGGACATTTTTTTTAACCCTACGGAAGGGTCTTATTATTAATAAAAAAAATTAAATATAAACTGTTTGCAGGGAAGGACGACGATTACAATATCGTCTCGGCCCCTCGGATTCGTACATGACATAGGAGTCGTGGCCCGAGTCGACTTCAACGGTTCATCCCTCGTCTGGTACGGGAGGTAAGTCCATCGAAACACTCGCGAATCTCCTGTCAGCGGGTTTACTGTATTCCTTAAGGCGATTCATTGATTGAGGACGAATTTGGACTGTTTTTAAATTCCTAGTAAAGGGCAAGGCCTGGCCAATACAAGATAAGGGTTCGGATTTCATCACCGCTCCCTTCTTGCCCGCCTTAGGAAAACGAAACCTAACGCGAACCCAAGCTTTAAAATTTGGAATAGAACGAGGCCGATAGGGTAACGAGCTTAATAGGAAACTCGTTCGAAAAATATTGGTTGCTCTTTAAGCACACTTCAAAGTTCATGATGGTTTATGTGAGTTGAATGCGTGACTGCGCCGCCTTCTAATGCGGTGAGGCCTTGGGTATCAAAGCTCTACTAAGCTTCCCTCGCCTCGATTCAACTTACATTAGCTCGGATTGATTCCAGAGGGGTGTGCTCAAATTGTAACGAATTCCTTTTCGAAGAAATAGAAGCTGGTCTAGAAAACAATCTAAGTGAAGCCATCATGCTTTTTGTTTGCTAGAAATCTTTAGGTTTGTTTTGGTAGAGTCGAGTCGGCCTTGTTTGTGGTTGTGTAGAATTCCCTTGCAATTAAGAATGTCGAACTGGTATGATAGAAGCCAATACAATGAGTATCGACCTAAATTTGAATATGGACATCATCCTTTTTATGACCATGGTGGGAATAGTAGTTGGGAACGCCAACCTTTTCAAGGTTATGGTTCATACCATGGTGAGCCCAATTACTATCCACACGCGAATTGGTCTTACGAGCAAGAAAATCAGGAACACTGTAGTACTGGTTACTCGTTTTTGGAAACTAGTCCTGATTATGATATTTCTGAACCTGTTCCATCTCTAGAAGAGACCCAACAACGGACTGAAAGGACGTATAAACATTTAGTTGCAATGAATAATTCAAAAGAAGAGTGTACACGATATTCTGAGATGATAAACGAGAGTGGTGAACGTATAAGTGTTATGCACAGTGAAATTCAGGCACGTCTAGAGGCAGAAAATGAACAGTTGGCTAATGCTGCTCGAAATAATCTAAATTTCCAAAATAGGGTTTCTAATTCTACCCTTGATATCAATAGTGAATATTTGCCTAATTTAGAGGACGAGGTTAGAATTGGTAACACTACTTGTTTTGATAAGGTTCAATCATTTTCATGTTATTATAGTGATGATTATGATGAGGATATTATTGATGAAGAACATGAAATATGTAGGCATAGTGATCAGGAATTTGTTACTCTGATTGAGCTTTATAATGATAGTGTTGTTTCTAATACAAATCCAAATAATTTTAATAATTATTCACCTATTCAAAAGGATGTGGATTTGACTAGAGATACCACCGTTTTAGACGATGTAGTTCATGATCCTTTAGCCTGCAGTATGTTGGATAATCCATTATTTGATGTGCCTATCAGTGAAGCGGAGGAGGTAACTATGATTAAAACCTTAGTTTATGAGCCTTTCTCTGATAATCCTTTATATGATTGTGATGATGGTTTAGAGGAAAGAGTTTACCCTGAGAATACTGTTTTAGAATATAGCGATTTAGAAACACTAGTCTTAGAAGATGATAAACTCGTAGAAATGAGTGTGGATGAACCCAACTTAGAAGAATCTATTTACCATTTCCAGGAATCTGATGACCTAGAAATTAGGGAAGTTGTGACTAGTCTTTCTAGAGACACAGAAAACTCTAAGTTTGGGGGTGATTATCATTCTCCGTGTGCTTTAACTCTTAGAAAGTACCCTCCTGTAGAACTTGAAATTTGTGCCTCAACCATCTTACAAGATTATCTTCATACACGTTTTCCCGAACCTAATGATGTCCAGAAAGAAGCTCAGTTGTTAGAAACCCATCCTCTGGTTGATGTGGTTTTCCCAGGCTATGATCCCCATATTGACTTTGTTTTCCCACCAAATAGTTTTCTTCCAACTGTGGGAACGTTTATATTCCAAATGTGTCGAATATTAAGTTGTGAGACTAAACCTAAATGCTTTAGGAAATTAGAATCGACACATTTGCTTAAGAATGACCACTACTCTCATTGTGGTCAATTATGTAAGTCAAATCTTATTGACTTAGAGGATCCTCAGTTATTTAGGTTATTATTGTGCGATTCTAAGATCATATTTGAGTTTTTCCAGACTCTAGGACCTAATGATTCGGATCCCACCTATGAAGAAACGCAGCCAATGAAAATTTTCTATTTAGAACCTTTCATAGAACCTGAACCTGAACCACAATTAGATATAAATTTCTTAATCAGGAAACTAAGTAAGGGCATGCTAGTCTTGTTCACTTTCTTGGTTCATTGCAGTTTCTTTTGGTCATCTCTATTTATTTTTGAAGACCCACAATTATTTCGACTGTTACTTTATGGTTCGAGTTGACTAATCCTTTCCTAAGTCTGGATGAAGACTTTAAACTTAGCACTTCTTGGGAGGTATCCCATGCTCATGCAACACGGTAAAATTTTTCCTTAACTCTTTCGCTTCAAATGGTAACAGTTTCTCCTTGTTCATGCTTTTAGTTTCATCTTTAGAACATTGAGGACAATGTTAGATTTAAGTTTGGGGGTATGGGAGAAACTTTTTAGTTGCAATTATTAAACTCCAGAGCCTAGAAATTTATGCTTATTTAGGATGGCACTAACCAATCTAAGTGGATGGAAGCATTTTGGTTTTAAGAGTTGAGGGATCAATCTGAATAGATGGAAACATCTAAAGAGTCTATTCATAAAAGCACAGAGCTCAGGTGTTAGAAATAACATGATAGTTTCGCCATATCTCGTTGAGTCCTTTTCATTTCTGTTTCTATTTTTATTTTTAAACTATGTTTCTCTAGGTGATTATGTGGGGCTCACGATTCAAGTTGTTACCACTGCTAGGGTAAAATAGAGTGACTGAGTATTGAAAAAAAATGAAAAAATGAAAAAATGAAGAAAAAAAAGAAAAAGTTTTAGACCAGACCATTTGACCAAACAGAATAAAATTCAATAAAGTCGACCACTGGAACCCTTGTATATGCCAGTTGTGTTGACCTAGAGTTAGGATTATCGAAAACTGGTTCCCTTGTATATGCCAGTGATTTGATATTAGTCAGACTATCTCAGTCATTTAGGATAGGTTTATTTTGGCAGTGGCCTTCAGACAGATATGAGAAACATCGTTCACCTAGGTAACATCAAAACCATCTATATTTTTTCTATATCCATCTCTTAATCTATCCATATGATTAGTCTGACTCCGAGTATGATGTCCATCGTGAAACTATCTGAGTAGAGCTCTGTCACTTATATATGAATTTTAGTATGCTTGAGTGCAAACTCGTGTACATCAATTGGAATTTCGCATCAGGATACTTCCTCTTGTAGTCAATAAGTATGCCAACCAAGGAGATTCTTTAGTGCCTTCCAAGGTTCGTTGTAGATAGCTAGGGTCTGGAGTATTAAGGTTTTGTGGGTATATCTCTAGTAAGCCCTCCCGAGACTATAACTCGGCCACTAGGGACACCTAGGGGTTTAAAGGCTTATTGCATATGTTAAATGCAATCGACGATGCCTGCGAAAGTGAGTTAGGATTTTATTTTGTATTTTTGATTTGCTCGGGACTAGCAAATAATAAGTTTGGGGGTATTTGATAGACGCATTTATGTGTCTATTTTGTTCTCAATGTTCTGTATTGTTAGACTTGATTAAGTACTTATTGTGTTATTTTGTGTTCTTGTAGGAAATTTTAGAGAAATAAGCCCTTGCGGCGAAATGGGCTCAAAAATCAGTGTTTTACACCCCGCAGAAATGTACCGTAGGCACCCCGGAAATGCACCAGAAGCGTCCCAGAAATGTCCCGGAGGAACCCAGAAAAATTACTATTTCCACCCCAATTGATATTCGCACCCCAGCAATCTGGATAAGGGGCACCTTCTTCAACAATTTGAATTTGTGTTTTTGGCGAGAAATGAAGTTTTCAACTGGCAGAATTATGATTGTCAAAATGAATGGGTTAGAGTGCGATTCAATCGCTGAAAATTGGCAGAAAGATGTGATTTGGCATAAGGAACAAAGTTTGGGTGGTGGTTTCGATCAAATTTGGCTGGAATACGTGTTTTGATTCTCGAGTTCAAAACAGGGCAAGCATACACTGGAGGATGATAATCACGCGTCATGGAGAGTTATGGACGTGTTCTGATGATGTGGAATGGCTCGAGCATCACTTTGGTTCGTGAAGAATCGATTTGGAGCGTGAAGGGAGGAAGTTTACGCAATAAATTCCAAGTTTGGTAAGAAAATATTCGGAAAATATTGTTATTCACTGCCCGCATAATGAAGAATTATATTGGAGTTATTCGCGAGATTTGGAGCTGTTGTTGGGTATAAATAGGCTCTTTGGGTCTACTAGAGAGGGTGTCGAGAGTTTTGGGAGCTAGGGAGAGCTAGAGAAGACGAAATCAGAGTTTAACAAAACTCTGTTTCTGCTGCTGCATGAAGATGAACACGAAGAACAATAGACTGTAACAGACTGTCGTTCTTCAACAGTGACAGCGACACTGGAGTGTGGGTCGTAGTTTCCCAAAGATTACAACATTTCATATGTATCGTTCTTGTGTGACGCTTCCTGTTGGTCGCACATTATCTGTTTACACCATTTTCTCCTCTTCTCATCATTTGTAAACCATTTTTGAGCCATAATAAATTATTTTGAGAGCATTTATACTATGATGAGCTGATTCCCTCGTCACCAAGGCAATGGAGGAAGCTATTCACGCAACATAAATGGGTAACTATTTCATTTAATTATATAATTCACCTAATCGCTGCTTTTGCAGAGTTTTAAATTGTTTGAATGATTGTCTTAATTATTTGTTATTCAGTTTGATAGGTTATGCTTGGTTTAATCTCTTGATAATCTATGCTTAAGGTTTACAAATAATGTTTGAGAATCTGTATGATTGATAGTGAATTAAAGATAAAAGAGGACTTAAGAATTGAATAGAGTTTTGAAATATTTATCATTCAATTTTGCATAATAGTGGAATCTAGTGTCTTGGTTACCTCTCGCACCCATTGTTAATAATTTTGTATATAATTTTATTAAATCTTTAAATTTAATCTTCACAAGTCTGAGAGTTTGAACCTCATTACTACAACCCCATAAAATAAATAATCACAGTATGACTAATATCAACACAGCTGGCATATACAAGGGGACTAGCGAGTGATAATCCTAACTCTAGGTCAACACAACTAGCATATACAAGGGCACCAGTGGTCGTTGAATTTATTCTGGTTGGTCTGATGGTCTGGTCTCTCTCTCTCTATTTTCTTACATTTTTTTTTGTATCTCAGTCACTCGATTTCACCCTAGCAATGGTAACAACTTGAATCGTGTGCCCCACCAAATCACTTAGAAACATATTTAAAAGAAAAGAAAATAAAAACAGAAGTGAAAAGGATTCAACGAGATATGGTGAAACTACCATGTTTTTTCTTTCTTTCTAACACCTGAGCTCCGTGCTTTTATGAATAGACTCTATTTAGATGTTTCCATCCAACTCAGATTGGTTCCTCAACTCCTACAACCAAGATGCTTCCATCCACTTAGATTGGTTAGTGCCATCCTTAATAGACATAAATTTTTAGGCTCTGGAGTTTATTATGCAACTGTAAGTTTCTTCCATACACCCAAAATTAAATCTAACATTGTCCTCAATGTTCTAAAGATGAAATTAAAAGCATGAACAAGGAGAAACTGTTACCACTTTTAGGAAAGGAAAAAAGAAGAATATTACCGTGTTTCATGAGCACGGGTTACCTCCCAAGAAGTGCTAAGTTTAAATTTTTCAGCCAGACATCAGAAGAAATTAGTCACCTCATATAATCATAAAGTAATAGCCGGAATAACTGTGGATCACCAAAACCAAATAGAGCTATCACAAGCAAAAGGAATCTGCAACATGCCAAGAAAATTAACAAATAAGGCACATCCTTGTTTAGTTTCCTGTCTAAGAAAACTACATCTAGCTTTAGCTCAGGTTCAGGCTCTATAAAAGGGTCTAAATAAAATGTTTTCATAGGCTGGACTTCCTCAAAGACATTCTGAAGATCAGGTTGAAGAGTCTTGGAATACTCAACTAAGAACTTAGAAGCGCGTAACGATAACCTGAATAATTGGGGATCCTCTAAGTCAATTAGATTTGACTCACACAACTGACCACAATGAAATAGGTGGTCTTCCTTAAGAAAATATGTCGACAATATTCTCCTAAAGTAATTAGGTTTAGTCTCAAAACTTGATAATCGACACATCTGAAAAACATAAGTTCCCACAATTGGAAGAAAAGTTTTTGGTGGGAAAACAAAGTCAATCTTGGTATCATAGCCTGGGTTAACCACATCAACCAGATGATGGGTTTCTAACAACTGAGCTCTCTTATTGACACAACTAGGTTCAGAAAAAAGTGTATGAAGATAATCTTGTAAGATGGTTTAGGCACAAATTTCAAGTCCTACACGAGGGAACTTTCTGAGAGTTAAAGGTAAGACACCTGGAAAGTGATAATCACCCCCAAACTTAGAGATTTCAGTGTCTCTAGATAGACTAGTCACAATCTTCCTAATTTTTAGATCATCAGATTCCTGAAAATGGTCAATTGATTCTTCTAAGGTATTATCAGGTAATGCATCCTTAGTCATCTCTACGAGTTTAAGGTCTTCTAAGACTAGTGTTTCTAAATCGTTAGACTCTAAAACAGTATTCTCAGGGTAAACTCTTTCCTCTAAACCATCATCACAATCATATAAGGGATTATCAGCGAAAGTTTCTAGTAAAGGCTCATTAAGTAAGGTTTTAATCATAGTTACTTCATCCGATTCACTGATAGGCACATCAAGTAATGGATTATCTAACACACTACAGGCTAAAGGATCATGAACTACATCGTCTAAAACGGTGGTATCTCTAGTCAAATCCACATCCTTTTGAAGGGGTGAATAATCATTAAAATTATTTGGATTTGTACTAGAAACAACACTATCATTATAAAGCTCAATCGGAGTAACAAATTTCTGATCACTATGCCTATATATTTCATGTTCTTCATCAATACTATCCTCATCTTAATCATCATTATAATAACATAAAATTGATTGAACCTCATCTAAACATGTAGTGTTACCATCTCTAACCTCTTCATCTTGATTATTATATAAATTATCCTTATTTCCACAGGTGATATAGGAAATAATGTATTGGCAATCAAGAGTAATTCGAGCAGCTCTTTCTTCCGTCTCTAATTCAAGCCTACGTGTTGACTCAGTAAACTCACGTGTTGACTCAGTTAACTTACATGTTGACTCATCTAACTTTCTGTGGTTATCTTCTAAAGAAGTTTCACTCATTTTTACCGTTCTTTCGTCAATAACTAAGTCATTTGTGTCCGTTAACGTATGTGTCTACTCAAGTAACTTACGCGTTGGCTCAAGTATCTTACGTGCTTCATCTAGAGGAGAGGAATTATAAGAATCTCACTCGTATGACCGGTGGGCATGTGGATAGTAATTTGGCTCACCATGGTATGACCCATAACCTTCAAAAGTTTGGCATTTCCAACTACTATTCACATTATGGTCATAAAAAGAATAATGTTCATGTTGCTCATTCGAATAATCATTGTATTGGTTATACCAGTTCGACATCCTAACTGCAAGGGAATTCTAAACAAGCACAAAGAAGGCTGACTCGACCACAACAAGCCTATTTTATCTAGCAAACAAAAAGCATGATGGCTCCCTTAGATTGTTTCTAGACCATCTTCTATTCTTTAGAAAAGGAATTCGTTACAATCTGAGAAAACCTCTCTGGAATCAATCCGAGTTAAAGTAAGTTGAATATAGACGAGGGAAGCTCAATGGAGATTTGATACCCAAGGCCTCACCGGCATTGCAAGGCGGCGTATTCAATTTACAGAAACCATCATGAACTTCGAAGTATGCTCAATATAGCAACCAATATTTTTCGATCGACTTTCCTATAAAGCTCTTTACCCTATCGGTCTCGTTTTAGTCCAAATCTTAAGGCTAGGTTCGCGTAGGTTACGTTTTCCTAAGGTGGGCAAGAAGGAAACTGTGTTGAAATTCGAGTCCTTATCTTGATTTGGCCAGGCCTTGCCCTTTACTAGAAAATTAAATCCGATTTCAGGTCCTCAACATATATGCATACATAATCATCCAGTAAACCCGTTGACAGGGGATTCGCGGGTGTTTAGAATTCTTACCTCCCATTTCAGACGGGGGATGAACCGTTGAAGTCGAATCGGTCCACCGACTTCAATGTTAGTGTACGAACCCGAGGGGCCGATGCGATATCATAATCGCCGTCCTTCTCTGCAAACATTTTATATTTAAAAGTACCCTTCCGTAGGGTTTAAAAAAAATATCCCAAAGTTTAAAGTCCAAAGTCCAAAAATAAAGTGCAAAAGAAAAATATAATTACAAGAATATAAGATATCCGGATACAATCTACAAAAATAAAATAAACTTTTTTTTTTCTTTTCTTTCGCTCTTTTCGCTTTGTCTTTGACTCCAAATCTTTAAGTATTCACCAAAAGCTTTGACAAATTTTTCTTTTGCTCCAAATTTCAAAATATGTAATGCAGAGACAAAAACCCAAAAACGTAAAGAAGAACAAATAAAATGAAAACAAAAACCTAAAAAAATAAATCTAAAAACTCTAGCCTAAAGACAAGTCCGCGTCGGCAGCGCTAAAAATTGATGATATTTTTACAATGGTTGTAGAAGTGATAAGTAATGTGGTTCGACAAGACTTGTGAAAGAAGATTTTTAGACTTAATTTTAAAACAAAAATAAAATAAAAGTTGTGTGTTGTGAAATTATGGAGAGACTGAGGCTAGGATTCCACTACTCATCAATTTCAAAGTGATACTAATTATAATCATACAATTTAACACGTTCAATTTGATTTTAAGTTATTGAAAAAGTAGATTTTTTAGAAACAACAACTGTTAATCCAAAGCATGAGACATCAAAACCCTATGCTAAGCATGTTCCATCAATAGAAAACACAATTGTTTAACAAAAATCATCAACTTTATTCTCAATCTAGGCAATTAATTATAAAAAAAGCATTACACAAATTAAATGATTAGAATATACCACTTTTTCGTTGACGAAATAACTTCCTCCATCGCCCTGGAGATTGGGTTTAGCTTCTCATGTTGGAAACACGCTCAAAATGGGTTTTCATTGCTCAAAAAGGTGTTTTCAAGAGGAGCAGGTATAAATAAGTGTGTTTGTAACAAATATAATATTTACAGAACCCAATGTTACAAGAAACACTAACAGACTATTGCGAATTGAAATAATTGTTACAGAAATTGTTACAAAGATATTGAGTTTTCAAGTAAAGGTAACGTTTTTTGCGACTGCTTATATTTGTTGTTCTGCGTTCTTTTCTTTTGCGACTGTCTGGCTGGGTCGCCTGCAACCTTATTCCTCTTCACAGCAGCAGCAGAGACAAGCTCTGCAACTCCCGATTCTCTGCTCCATTCTAACTCCTAACACTCCCTTCTCCTTATTTGACACCCCGACAATTCTTTTATACTCCACAGGTCCAAGAATAACACCCCATTACTTCAAAATCTTCTCCATTGCTCGGCATTAACTCGGAATATTTTTCTTTCCTTTTTGTCTCTCACACGCATCTGTAACTGTTAATTATGTGCATAATATCCTTGTTTAACTCCTTCACGTCTCTGCAACAACCAAACACGTGCAATACACGTCCAAACTCGTTGTCATCCCGTGATTATCTCAACTACATGCGTACTCCCCTGTTTTCTTCCCAACAATTATCCATCCCAACTTAGATGAATTAAACGACTATACCAACTATGTACAAGCGAAACATGCCCAGACCAATCCATTGGAGTGACTCCAGAAATCTCCAAAATCAAAACCAGCAACTCTCGGGTTTTCTCAAGCAAAACCCGTAAACCCCTGTTTCACTCAAACTTGATGGTTCAGCCAATTCTGATCAAAATTAATAAGCATGCCACGCCTATGAATCCAAGACAAGTCTTCCCAATCAATTGCAGTCGTTGAGTCTCAGTGAATTGCGTAATAACTCTAACCTTAATTCTGCCAACTTCACACACCATTTTCCCGCCAAAAACATTTAAACAGTGGGGAAGAAAGGTTGCTCCCTATCCAGAGTAGGGATGTGAATAAGAGGTGCCTTTGGGGTGCCCCTTATCCAAACTATGGGTGCCAATAACAATTCCGCCGGGTGCTTTAGACAATTTTTCGAGCCGATTTTTCCAAAAATGTTTATTTTCCAAAAATACCTACACACATGAAACACCATAATAAGTACAAAATCGAGTACTAACAATACAGAAAATTGAGGACAACTTAGACAAAAAAATGTGTCTATCAAAATATCAAAATGTGAAAGAATGGAGTTGATAGAGAAGATCCATTTTGTAGGGATCCTATATATTGAAACCATATAGTAAGGGGGTTAAAGTATCTTTCACGTATTGTTAAGTACACTCGCACCATTTTCTTTGGGGCTTACTCGATGGTGTCCCAGATACCCGAACAGTGGATATTTATTACTAATTCATGGAATTCATCTGAGAATAATCCTTGAAACAAAGTAATAAAATAGATTGATTGTCTTTTACTAATTCATGGAATTCAGTCGGGAATAAGCTATGAAACGGAGCAATGAGATAGTTTCATTATTTATTACTAATTCATGGAATTCAGCCGGGAATAAGCCATGAAACAGAGTAATGAGATAAAATAGATTGTTCTAGCAATTTGATCGATGAATGTTGCGCTAGAATTTAATCTATGAATTGCTCTATACTAGCATGAAATATGTCTAGGAGCAAGTTTATTCGAGAATCGAGGTGTGAGATGATATAAGCATCATACTCGTTGTGAATATTGATTTTGTATAGTCGGGGAACAGTGTGGCATCCTGGATATGTTAGCGTCTTATACTAGCACGCAATTTATCTTGGAGTCGTCCAATCATCAAAAGATTTTATACACATGCGCTCTATATAATCAGGGAACAATGTTGCATCCTGAAGACGTTGACGCTCTATACTAGCATGCAATATGTCAATGAGCCGTCTAATAATTTCGATTCTACGTAGAGGTGTTGATGAAAATGTATGAAGTGTCGAAAAGCTCGGCCGGGAGGCTTTACGAATAACATATTCATACAAAGATCTGAGAGGGTGTATGCTCAGTCAGAGATTGTGAAACGAGCTTTCACGAATCCTAAAATATGAGTTTCATATACATTTCTGAAGTCGTGTCAGAAACATGCAAGATCATGATTTTACGATTTTATCCTTTGTTGAAAATCCACCATCAACAAACATCTCCGCCTTTAATAAGGTTTTCAACTTCTTTATCATCAAAGTGAAATGTGAATAAGATCGCATAATCTGGCTACTAGGGGACCATGGATTTCTATGGAAAACTTCATGGTGCTCTTAGAAGTACCAAACTATGGTTTTGTCGACTTCAAACCAAAATGGTTTGACTCTATTCTTATGAAGATCCACCTAAAAAGTGTTCCAAAAAAAATGATTTCATGGGAAGCTTTGAATGAAATCTTCAGACCTGCAGGGGTCCTAAAAAAATCAAAAATACCTTATGGCAAAAACGATGACAAAAAGAATGTAGAAGTCATTGTCCAGATCAGTCTAAAAGAGAAAATGCCAACATGAATGTGGGAAAAGGTGGGTGATAAAAAAAAGGAATGAATATGCTTATTATATCTCTACGAAGTTCTGTCATGTATGAAGAATCCCGGATCACTTAGAAAGAGCTTGCAATCCCTCAGATAACAGAAAGTATTGTTGGAGATAGAGCGATCAAAAATAAACACTGGAGGACCATCTGACTTCAAATATCAATCGACACAGAGAAGTGAAGATGAAAACACTGAATCTTTGTACTCCCATTTCATAATGACATTGAAAATGCCAAATGATAGTAGGTTTCTACGGTAAGGAAATTGTAAAAATGGGATAGGAAGAAGCAGAGGTTCACAATAATGCTATATATGAGGAAGAATTTATCTACAATCTGAAACCTGCGGACCTCTCATATCTATCTGCCAACAAACCATCCAAAGGAAATATGATGGAATGAGACGTTGATCCTGTTTTTTCCCTTGGAGATGGAGGCATCGAAGATTACAAAAATGAATTACCAAGTAGGAAGTCCACAAGATCCCATTCTATCAAAAATGCTACTAGATCTAAGTTGGTAAGAAGCAACACAAAATCCCCACCTACCATCCGCCAGGTTTTGAACTAATAATACCACAACCAACTGGTCAAGATAGCCCGTCTAAATCTTGTACGCGTCTTCGAATACAAGCAAATCTTCTCAAAAAGTTTAAAGATGATCACCAGGAGGAAAGAGTTCAAAATCCAGGATAACCCAAGAAAAAAAGGGTCTTTGAGAAGGCTAAGGAAAATGCAACCAACAGCTCAACAAAGGTATGTAACTGTTTGGAAACTCAAAGAATGAGTGAAGGCATGAAGAATGGAATGACAGCGAAAGTAGCAGGATGGTCTGAAAAATCTCAAAAGGTAATCCTAAACTACATCATACTTTGTGTTAAGAATTACTTTCCCTCTATGCATTGCCTGCTAATCCATGAAACTATAGGAAAGAAGTACCATATAATTTCTTATTTTTAGGAATTCATTGTGGTAATAACATGGAACTTCCAAGGCTTAGGGCAAAAGAATACACAAAATTACCAATTAGATATCCTAAACAAAGAAAACCCAAACATCTTGTGCTTAATTGAAACAAAACAACAAAACAGAAATATGCATAAAATCCTAAAATATGTGAACGTTCACAATTATTGGTTGGTCCTACCTAGAGGTCAAGCAGGGGGTATAGCCATGATATGGAAACATAACATGTCTAGTAACATAGAAAGCTCTATTCATAACCATATTAATGCTATCGCCCCAGAAAGTTGTTCCAACAACTTATACATGATATCTGCTTTCTATGGTAGTCCATATCCTGTGGAAAGCCAGCTTTCTTGGGAAATCCTAGTTAGCATAGCTGACACTATTAACATACCTTGGCTTGTAATGGAGGATCCAAATGTAGTTCCCAATAGAGAAGAGAAAAAATGGACAAGTCTGCATTTTAAGAAACAAAATTACAGACATGAATCTTCAAGAATTGGGATTCAAGGGTTATCCTTTCACTTGGAGCAATCAAAGAACTGATAATTATAAAGTGAAACAAAGATTAGATAGATACCTAAGAAATAAAAAATGGATTGAATTGTTCCCAAAATCTACAGTCCACCACCTCATTGCAAGGGTGTCTCATCATGGCCATATCATTCTCAAAACCAATCCTGAGTAGAAGGATGGTGTGCCTACCCCTTCAAATACTGTGGAGGATGGAAATACCATCCAGATTACAAGAGAATTATTATGGAATCCTGGAGAAATTCTCAACAGGGCTCTGTGAGTTTCTCTTTTGTTAAAAATCTAAAGAATGTTAAATATTCTATTTCTAGATAGAACTAGGGGTGCCAACGGGTCCTATCGGATCCGGGAAGTATACTACCCGGAACCGGAACTGTTTATTTTACTCGGTTCCGGGTCCGGTTCTAAATTTATCGGCCCCGAAACCGGAACCGTAAAAACAGCTAATTACCCACCGGTTCCGGGTAGTTAACGGTTCTTTGGAGATTTAAGTTATTACACATACAAATGCACCCGTTGTTGTACTAAAACTTTGATACCACGGTTCCAAACAATGAAACCCTAGCCTACGCCGCCGCACCACCTTCTTTTTGTTCAATCTCCCAAGTATGAAATCCTCACTCCGATGAAATCAACAATATTGAAACAGATTAAATGTCACATCTTTCTGGTACAAAATAGATTAAACACCGCCGCATCACAAACAAGATCTGTCCAATATCAGCAATGGCTCAAACTCTTTTTCCATCACTTACAGACAGTTCCACCACTTACAGAAAAAAGAATAAGTTAACTGAATCCAGCCTATTAAAAGATATTACACCTAAAGAAGAACACCCATTTAACAAGATTGATATCTACAATAGTGGAGTTGAAAGGTCCCATCAATTTTTCAGACGCATGAAACCTATATATCAAATAAAAATTAGAATAAACATACTTTTGGTAACATACAACACAACATATCTAAGTGAAAAGGCGGGGTTCTAGCAACCTCACCGAATATTGCGCTAGCAATATGTATAAACTAACTCCAATATACTTTCAAGACAATCAACTAGACAGTCAGAATCAATCTTAAGAAAAGTATATAAAAGATTTTGTTTCTCAATTTCTCAATTCAATCCGCAATCAAACAAATAGGATTTTGCGAGCCTGATCGAATATAAGGGAAATAACCCGAACGGTACCAAAGACCAATGTACAAGGATCAATCAACAATCAAAGGTTGGATTTACCAATTGATCGAGTCATCGCAAAACCTGTGATATTTATATTATATAATAACAAAATATAATGCGAAAAAGAAATAACACAGACACCAGAAGTTTTGTTAACGAGGAAACTGCAAATGCATAAAAACCTCGGGTGATGCTTGTCGTAACCACAAAAAATTAATTAAGATATATCCCACTAATTAATTGGAAATATAGTTGTATTAAGAGATCGTTCCTACAGAGAGCTGTGTAATTGATAGGTTATTTGAATTAGCAAAACAAAGTAAAAGACAATGGGGGATTGGTTGTAAGATAAATAAAAAGAAACAAATATGAAAAGAAAGGGATGATCAAGGAATCCTTCGCCGTTACCAGGCGATAACTGGATTAGAATACTTATCTATATTTCGTTAGAACCATTCATCACCAACCGTAGGAAAACAGGTAGATCATCGTTATCCCCAAAACTCCTTCTATCACTGGATACAGAAGTTCTCGACTACCAGATTCTATTCAACGAAACACCAAGTAGTAGATCACTCAAGGTGTAATCCAATCGAATGTTTTAAGATTTGTGAATTTAGGTTGATCCCAGTAGTTGAAATCTTAGATCAAGGTTCACTTGCTGATATTATCTTCACTCGCAATAGCTCCACAGAATCCCTCTGCAAGGTCTCGCGATGTCTACTTGTGTAGAGAGTCAATCGACGATTACTTATCTCGTAACTTCTACTAGCTTTAGAACAATCAATAGACTAATCTAGAGGGATCCAAAATCAATCTAAGAATCATTCATAAACCCTAAATATATAAAAGACAAACGATGATGATAAAAACTCCGAACAAACTTGTATAATAATAAAGCTTCACGTCTAGAACATTGAATTCATCCTTAATCAATCAAAGGTTTAGCAACTCATAATTACACAATTACCCGGTTTCCCCCTAAAGGGGTAAACCCTAGAATATTTTATGATTAAAAAAGTATAATATGAGATTTGATGTCCTCTAAATGTTGTGGAAGTCCTCTTACATAGTTTTCATGAAATCTAGGTATTAGAATCCATCCCGGACCGCGTTTCCTTGATTTAGAAGTTAAAATACATCAAAAGGGACCCCATAGGTTTGTCTCAGTCGGCATTTTCAAATACCCCAAAGCAATGCCGAAAGTTGGTGTCGAAAATACACCTTTTCTTCCCGAAATATGGCCACTTTCTATATTGCTTTAGCAATGCCGAAAGTTGCGTTATAGATCGCCGTTTTTCATCCCGACTGTTTTGGCCGTAACTTCTTCGTCCAAACTCGGAATGACCTCATTCTTTCGCCATTATATTATAATTGAATTTTCTTCAACACGGAGATAAGAAATCCTGAATTTGGATAAGTTGAACTTGGTATTCTAGTCCTTCTCATGTTTTCGACCTTCTTTACTCTTTTTCGTCGCACTTCTTCCACTTCTTTCGGATTTAGACACTTGGATCTTTGAGAACTTCACTTTATAGATCTTTTGCAACTCTTTTCTCTCTTATTAGGATGATTCACCTGATATGACATGTAAACTAGAAAATAATCATAATAACAAGTATTGTAATATGCAAGAATTATAGCTAAAACAAGTATGGAATTGATATTCTAAACATGTAAATTAAGTACTTATCAAATTCCCCTACACTTAGCTTTTGCTAGTCCTCGAGCAAACTACCAAAATTACAACAAACCCATGTCGTCGAGGATACGGATGCACTTAGCAAATACAACATGCCTTTAGACCCCTAGGCGTCCCTAGTAGACGAGTTATAGTCTCGTGAGGGCTTACAAGAGATATACCCACAAAAACTACTCCAACTTCAAAGCGTTCCAGCGTCCCAAGCATCCAAAGAGATATGAGGACATAGATTTTTTGCATGCTAGTAATAAGAAGTTAGAAATTCCAAAGAACATATTCCCATTCTTAAATGTTGAGTGAGAAATAACCACACCATAATGATAAAACGCGTGTTTGAGAGCGATTAATAAGAATTTCGCCTCGACTTATGCCTCACTTAAAAGAATTTTATGATAATTGCACTCAAAAAGATGACTTTTTTATGGGTCTCACATGTGTGTAGGTAGTAATAAAGAGAGAATCCTACACACGCTGAATGGTTGGAAGGAAACCTTCCGAATAATTTCTGGAGACTCCACAAAATTTTTGAAAATAAATACTTTTTTCTGATGATCTCTAAGAAAGGAAATCAATCATTATTATTAAAAATAGAGTATGAGAGTTCTTACCACCTTCACATATGGTTGAAATGATGATAACACCACTCTCACAACATTCAATAGAAACGTAGTCTTTAGCTCGTCTTCTTTATCTTCTTGGTTTTCGTATTCGGTCTTCAACTATTGATGATAAACTCTTGAACTTCATAAAACTTTGACAATTTGTAACTCTTTTTCTTCAAAATTCCTTGTTGCTTGAAACTTCCTTATAGATTTTTCTTCCTTCCCCACGACCTTATTATCAAAATAACAAATTTTTCTTATCTCATTTTCATTTTTCTTTTCTTTTTTTTTTCTTTCGTTTTTTTTAAACAACATTTAACCTTGATTAATACCTTTTAATATTTGTCAACTAATTAAAAAATCAAGCAGAACTTTTGGTCGGTAGCCTAGAAACAAGATGGACTCCAACACCTCTTTGAATAGCTACACCTAATCTACCCCTCTTTATATAATAATTGATTTTTTTTTAATATTTTTTTTTACTGAGACAAGAAAAATAATACAAATAACAATGAAAATAGCCACGTGTGAAGTACTTTACCGCTTGATTCTTCACCACTTGTATTGTCTGGTATCATAAACTTCAATAATTCTCACCTTTTGATTTTTTTCGTTCTTTTACTTAAATCTTCAATTTTGATATAGAATTCCGTCCCTTGTATTGTAAGTCTTCAACATGTATTTAAAAATCTGCTCATTGTATGTTGCTTTACTCGGATATTAAATTTGCTCTTCCTTGTAATGTTGCTTATAAATCTCAAACGTCTTCAACTTTTCTTGTAGATTTTGATGTCGCTCCCTTGTTTGATGATGATGGTGTTTCTATGGACCTGTTGTTGGCGAGAGAGAGTATGGTGCTAACTGCAAATCAAACTACAATAAGGTGGCTTTCATCTATAGACGTCACCCTCATGATTGACAAAATTAACACTAAAGAGATCAAAGAGTAGTGCTTCTATTGGTGGGAGGTTGGGTAGCTCACCATTCTACCCGGAATTAACGTACGGTGACACACACTTAAAAGAAAGCTCTTTAGTCATATACAAAGAAATCTGGTCTGGTGCCTCAGTTGATATGAAAATAGGTAGTCTCCACTAATGATTGATCAGCAACTCTAATAACGCATTTTTCCCTGCTTCTCATTTGCATCACCGACATGATTAAATCCATTATTTAACACTTTAACAAATAAGAAATCCAAATGTAGTTCCCTAACACTTCCAAGTTCAGTTATGTTGGTCAGAATTCTCTATGTAAACATACCTAGAAGTATGCTAGTGACTCTAAAATCTCTACAAGTTGTAGGTTTTTTTATGCAAATTTTTTGAGAAACTCTGTATGCAAAATATCCAAACACTCCCCCACACTTAAACTCTACATAGCCCTCAATGTAATTGACTCGTCCTAAGTAAAATCAAGATGGTAAATCCTAATATGATATGCAAAAGAAGAAAACTAAAAACAAAAGGATATAAAATACAAAACCTATGGGTTGCCTCCCATTCGATGCTTATTTTAACGTCCTCAGCCTGACCGTCTTGTTATCGGCCATACACCAACAATCTGAAAATCTGGTAGTCCGTCCAGACAACAATTTGCAATTCTAATAACAACTTCATGAAAACATTAGTGAAAGATATAAATATTGAAGCTATCACTTTATTGAAGTTCCCCCCACACTTAGTCATTTATACACTCGGAAGTGGATAAAGAACATAGAATTCAGGAACTTCTGTGGGTTCCTCGGCTTGGTGAACCTGCATAATACTAGAATCAAACACATCAAGCGGTGGATACTTAGAAACAAAATAATCCGTTAAAACATTGGAAGCACACAACTCCAATCCTAAGTGATGTGGATCAAAAGATTTAGAAATATGCAAAGGAATAGACAAACCTTCCACAATCTCTTTTATTACCGGATCCTCATCATTCTTAAAGAATTACAATGAATTATTTACCTCATTTATATCGTGGTCCTGTATCAAACTATTTAGCCATTCTTCGATTGCTTCAACCGAAATCTTAGCATCATTATAATCCTTGGCAAGCTCAATTGGGTCTTCCACGATTTTAATCATTTTGGTTTCATTCCCAATCTCAATCTTTTCAACACTTTCGTCATCAAAATCCTCTTCAAGAAAAATTTCTTCAGTGCAACTCCTAAAATATTCGCTTGAGTATGTTACACCATTTATAACAACGGTTATGTCATATTCATCTTACTCCTTTTGAATAGGCGAGTGTACGTTATTATGATCCGGAGTTGAAATAACATTACCACTATTGCAAGGATTTTCCAAAGGTTGCTCATCTTCATCGGAGTCTTCGTCAACCACAAAATCGTTAAAATCAAAGCGACGTTCAAGTTCCAAATCTATGACCTTCTTAATTTCATCTAGAGTCTGTTGTGATGCATCGGCTTCTTCTAGTTGCTCGTGTTGCTCAAAGGTTTTCTGACATTAATACGTTTTCCACCATTATGCACAATCTCCTCTTTTGAAAAGGGTGAAGGAAAACACGATGAAGAGGAGTAGGTCTTGATTCAGTATCATAAACTTTTAGTTCCAAACTCTCTGTGATCTGCACATTACTAGAAAACAATTGATCAGAAGCATAACTATCCTTCTACCCTCGTGATTGTCCACTTACATGCCCGTCATAAGGTTGTTGACATGTATGAGAATATTCATAAGGTTCCGTGGGATATTTATCATAGCCAAAAGATTGGTTTTGATTATACCCATAGGATGGTTGGTAGTTGTCATATGAATGAGATCGAAAACCATACTGATTACCACTATCATATGTCTGAGCTTGTGCTCCGTACACGTTATTTCCGTAAGAAAACATGACGACTCACAAGATAGAGAAAATCAAAACAAAATAAAAATAAAAACAAATTAAACAAATAACAAATCAATTAGTAACTGCTCCCCGGCAACGACGCCAAAATTTGATGTTTGTCGTAACCACGACAAATTAATTAAGATATTTCCCACTAATTAACTGGTAATATAGCGATAGTAAGAGATTGTTCCCACATAGATCCGTGTAATTGATAGGTTATTTGAATTAGAAAAACAAAGAAAAATATAAAGAGGGATTGGTTATAAGATAAATAAAAAGAAAAAAATAATAAAAGAAAGGGATGATCAAGGAACCCTTTACCGTCACCAAGCGATAACTGGATTAGAATACTTATCTATCTTTCGTTAGAACCGTTCATCACCAACCGTAGGAAAACAACTATATGAGTGTTATCCCCAAAACTCTTTTTATCACTGGATACGAAAGTTCTCGAGTATCAGATTTTATTCAACGAACCACCAAGTAGTAGATCACTCAAGGTGTAATCCAATCGAATGCTTTAAGCGTTGTGAATTTAGGTTGATTCTAGTAGTTGAACTCTTACATCAAGGTTCACTTGCTGATATTTTCTTCACTCGCAATAGCTCCACAGAATCCCTCTGCAAGGTCTCGCGATGTTTACTTGTGTAGAGAGTCAGTCGACGATTACTTATCTTACAACTTCTAATAGCTTTAGAACAATCAATATACTAATCTAGTAGGTCTCCAAAATCAATCTAAGAATCATTCATAAATCCTAAATATATAAAAGACAAACAATGATGATAAAAACTCCGAACAAACTTGTATAATAATAAAGCTTCACGTCTAGAACATTGAATTCATCCTTAATCAATCAAAGGTTTAGCAACTCATAATTACACAATTACCCGGTTTCCCCATAAAGGGGTAAACCCTAGAATATTTTATGAATAACAAAAGTATAATATGAGATTTGATGTCCTCTAAATGTTGTGGAAGTCCTCTTATATAGTTTTCATGAGATCTAGGTATTAGAATCCATCCCGGACCGCGTTTCCTTGATTTGGAAGTTAAAATACGTCAAAAGGGACCCCATAGGTTTGTCTCAGTCGGCATTGTCAAATACCCCAAAGCAACGACGAAAGTTGGTGTCGAAAATACACCTTTTATGCCCGAAATATGGTCACTTTCTATATTGCTTTAGCAATGCCGAAAGTTGCGTTATAGATCGTCGTTTTTCGTCCCGTCTGTTTTGTCTGTAACTTCTTCGTCCAAATTCGGAATGACCTCATTTTTTCTCCATTATATTTATAATTGAATTTTCTTACAAAAGGAGATAACAAATCATGAATTTGGATAAGTTGAACTTGGTCTTCTAGTCCTTCTTATGTTTTCGACCTTCTTTGCTCCTTTACGTCACACTTCTTCCACTTCTTTCGGCTTTAAACACTTGGATATTTGAGAACTTCACTTTGTGGATAGGGGAAAACGGTTTTCTTGTTTTCTAGGGAGTGAGGGAACCACCGGGTGATGGAGGTTCCTCGAACCTAGCGAACTGCCTAACCTCACACAGATGCATCGCTGCAAAGGGGGTGTTTAGATTCGGGAAATCAATCTGTATGACTCCGGCCTAAACCAAGAAAATGGCCATTCCAGAGTCAACTCGGTCTCAAAGAGGGAGATGGGTTGATTTGTAGGAGGGAAGCTGAGAACTGTGTGGGATCAGTAATGATCAAGAATTGTGGGTGTGTTGAAGGTTTCTGCAAGTTGAAGAACTGCTGAAGTTGAGTTTTGTGAAAATAAGTTCTGAGTGATTGCTGTAATTTCTGAGAGTAGTTGCTCGAGAAATTGTTGTCAGACGTGTGTTCGAGTGTTCGAATCTTTGTTGTCCTCAATTATGGATCCAGAAACTTATTTATATTGCTAGAATGATGAACACCATGATCCCTGTAAGTGTGATGGTTTCTTGAGTGAAAGAGTGGGAAAGTGGGAGATCGTGGTGAAACCAGTTTCAGGTCGTGCGGAGACTTTGGTCGATCACTCACCCACTACTTTGCTAACTCCTTCAACCGTTGACACAACTTACTCATGTTTCTCATTGTGGATGAATCCACGTGCTTTAGGCCACCATACCAAAACCCTAAGTGATATCCCCCATTTGTGACGTGATTGATTTCTCACAAAATTGTGGAGTTTGCACATTGACGTGCATTTAGATAGTCGTGTTCATTGATTTAGACAATGAGTCATGAAAAATTGCTTAGTGGAATATTCGAGTAATTGAGCGAGTGCTCAATTTGAAGGACTACTGAATACTGAGCATTTGCTGAGTGATTGAGAAAGTATTGCTCAATTCTGATAATTTACTGAAGGATTGAGCAAGTGTTGCTCAATTCAGCAAATTACTGATGGATGCGTGACCCAATAAAATATTAATTAAAAATATTGGTGAATTACTGATAGACGCATTTATGTGTCTAATATATCTCATTTGTATATACTGTTAGTGCCCGTTTTTGTACTTATTATGGTGTTTTATTTATTTATAGGTGTTTTTGGAAAAATAAGGTTTTGCGGCGAAATTGGTTAAAAATGCGGCGTTTGGAGCTCCGTTGACGGTATACCGGAAGCGCCCCAGAAGTGTGCCGGAAGTACCCCAGAGGAACCCCGAAAAAGTGCGGAAAATATCCCAGAAGAATTGCTAAAGGCACCCCTTGGTTGGATAAGGGCACCCCATGGATATTTACACCCAAAAAGGATGTTTCCACCCAAGTTGCTAAGGGGACACCCAACAGTGGTTAGGGGGACACCCTTCTTCACGATTTGAAAATTCAAAATGGCGCGAAACATGCATGCAGACGTTGTTGAATTTTCGATTTGATTTTGGAAGATTTCTAAAGAGATTCAATACCAAGAATCAGTTGGGCTTAACTTGATAGAGATAAACAGGGCTATTGTAAGCAATTTGATCGATCAAAATGGGCCAGATAAGCCGTGGGAGGAAATCAAAGTTAAACAGGGGAAGATATTATCGGGTGCACTGTGAGCCGATTTTGGAAAGTTTGTGGACAAACAGGGGAAGATATCTTCTCTTATAAAGTTTGTATGTGACTTATGGAAGTATTACAGCTCATTTGCGCAGGCAGAAGAGGTGGAAAAGATCGTATCTCGGCTGACAGTGAAGAAAATAAAAAAAAATATATTCCGAGTAAATGAGAATTATGTGGAGTTATTGTGAGTGATTCGTTGCTCCTGTTGTGTATAAATAGCATCCTAGGGTCTCATAGAAAGGGGATGAGGAGTTTGGAGTCTATCCAGAGCCGAGAGGAGCGAGAAATCGGGACTTGCAGGATTGTTCACCTGATGCTGCTAAAGAAGAAGGAGGAGCTCAAGAACACGAAGAACGGACGGCCAAAGACCGTCGTTTTTCAACAGTTCCAGCAGCAGTGGAGAAGTGTCGCAGTTTAGCGGCAGTTTTCTGGTATCGTTTCTTTCTGGACGTGTTTTGTGAGTTTCAGAACCACTGTTTTATAACTTTTGACTCTTTTAATCATACTTTGAGCATTAAATATATATTTTGAGGACATGATTATTATGATTAGCTAAACCCCAACACTGGGATGATGGAGGAAGCCGTTCTTTACGCATATGATAATTATATTAATTCTTTTTTTGACTACTTGCACTTTTTATTAATCGATTTATGATTTTTCTTAATTGGTTGTGATATCGTATGATGATGTATGCTTGGTCGTAGTGCTTTTGATGCGTCATGTTAGTGATATACAATAAATATTATAAAAATCTACCTTGGCAAGAATGAGAGTCCTTATGATTTGAGCTATAATTGTATCGAATAAATATATGAATTGTGTGAATGATTAATGGTGGAATCCTGTGTCCTAGTGTCTCTTGATCCTGTGACAAATATTGTGTATATATTTTTGTTTTAAAAATCTTTTTAAGTCCGAGCAACGAACTTTTACTTATCACTAAAAAAAAAACTACAACAAAATGGCGCCGCCGACGCGGACTTGTTTATAGATTTGTTTTTAGGTTGTTTTTTTTTACTATTATTTGTTACTTTTTACGTTTCTTTTTGTGTCTTTGATTTACAGGTTCGAAGTGGAATACTAAGGACTTGGGAACAAAAAGCTTAAAGCTAAAAGCTAAAAGAGAAGAAAAAAAGACATAATTTTTTTTTTAGGATTTAATTATTATTATTATTATTATTTTTTTGTATATAGCTTTTATTTATTTTTTTTAGAATTTGTAAATATGCTTTATTTTTCATAATTTTTATAATTTTTGGACTTTTTATTTGGACTTTATTCTGGACAATTGGACTTTATTATTTTTTTAACCCTACGGAAGGGTATTATTAAAAAAAAATAAAAAACTATATAAACTGTGTGCAGGGAAGGACGACGATTACTATATTGTCTCGGCCCCTCGGGTTCGTACATGACATAGGAGTCGTGGCCCGAGTCGACTTCAACGGTTCATCCCCCGTCTGGTACGGGAGGTAAGTCCATCGAAACACTCGCGAATCTCCTGTCAGCGGGTTTACTGTATTCCTTAAGGTGATTCATTGATTGAGGACGAATTTGGACTGTTTTTAAATTCCTAGTAAAGGGAAATGCCTGGCCAATACAAGATAAGGGTTCGGATTTCATCACCGCTCCCTTCTTGCCTGCCTTAGAAAAACGAAACCTAACGCGAACCCAAGCTTAAAACTTTACTAGAATGAGACCGATAGGGTATCACGCTTATCAGGAAAAATTTTCGAAGGATATTGGTTACTTTCTTAAGCACACCTCGAAGTTCATGATGGTTTCTGTGAGTTGAATGCGTGACTGCGCCGCCTTGTGATAGCGGTGAGGCCTTGGGTATCAAAGGTCCGTTGAGCTTCCCTCGCCTCAATTCAACTTACTTTGACTCGGATTGATTCCAGAGGGGTTTGATTAAATTGTAACGAATTCCCCTTCGAGAGATAAAAGCAAGTCTAGAAACAATCTAAGTGAAGCCATCATGCTTTTTGTTTGCTAGAAATCTTTAGGTTTGTTTTGGTGGAGTCAAGTCGGCCTTGTTTGTGGTTGTGTAGATTTCCCTTGCAATTAAGAATGTCGAACTGGTATGATAGAAGCCAATACAATGAGTATCGACCTGAATTTGAATATGGACATCATCAGTTTTATGACCATGGTGGGAATAATATTTGGGAACGCCAACCTTTTCAAGGTTATGGTTCATACCATGGTGAGCCCAATTACTATCCACACGCGAATTGGTCTTACGAGCAAGAAAATCAGGAACACTGTAGTACTGGTTACTCGTTTTTGGAAACTAGTCCTGATTATGATATTTCTGAACCTGTTCCATCTCTAGAAGAGACCCAACAACGGATTGAAAGGGCGTATAAACGTTTAGTTGCAATGAATAGTTCAAAAGAAGAGTGTACACGATATTCTGAGATGATAAACGAGAGTGGTGAACGTATAAGTGTTATGCTCAGTGAAATTCAGGCACGTCTAGAGGCAGAAAATGAACAGTTGGCTAATGCTGCTCGAAATAATCTAATTTTCCAAAATAGGGTTTCTAATTCTACCTTTGATATCAATAGTGAATATTTGCCTAATTTAGAGGACGAGGCTAGAATAAAAGACACTACTTATTTAGATAAGGTTCAATCATCTTTGTACTATTATGATGATGAGGATAGTAGTAATGAAGAATCTGAAATATGTAGGCATAGTGATCAGGAATCTATTAATCCAATTGAGCTTTATAATGATTATATTATTTCTAGTTCAAATCTAAATAATTTTTATGATTATTCACCTATTCAAAAGGACGAGGATTTGATTAGGGACACCACCGTTTTAGACGATGTAGTTCATGATCCTTTAGCCTGCAGTATGTTGGATAATCCATTATTTGATGTGCCTATCAGTGAATCGGAGGAGGTAATTATGATTAAAACCTTAGTTTATGAGCCTTTATATGAAACTTTCTCTGATAATCCTTTATATGATTGTGATGATGGTTTAGAGGAAAGAGTTTACCCTGAGAATACTGTTTTGGAATCTAGCGATTTAGAAACACTAGTCTTAGAAGATGATAAACTCGTAGAAATGAGTGAGGATGAACCCAACTTAGAAGAATCTATTGACCATTTCCAGGAATCTGATGACCTAGAAATTAGGGAAGTTGTGACTAGTCTTTCTAGAGACACAGAAAACTCTAAGTTTGTGGGTGATTATCATTCTCTGTATGCTTTAACTCTTAGAAAGTACCCTCCTGTAGGACTTGACATTTGTGCCTCAACCATCTTATAAGATTATCTTCATACACGTTTTCCCGAACCTAATGATGTCCAGAAAGAAGCTCAGTTGTTAGAAACCCATCCTCTGGTTGATGTGGTTAACCCAGGCTATGATACCAAGATTGACTTTGTTTTCCCACAAAACACTTTTCTTCCAATTGTGGGAACTTTTGATTTTAAGATGTGTCGGTTATTAAGTTTTGAGGCTAAACCTAATCACTTTAGGATATTAGGGTCGACACATTTTCTTAAGGAAGAACACCTCTTTCATTGTGGTCAGCTGTGTGAGTCAAATCTAATTGACTTAGAGGATCCTCAATTATTCAGGTTGTTGTTATGTGCTTCTAAGTTCTTAGTTGAGTTTTTCCAGACTCTAATACCTGAACCGGATCTTAGCTTTGAGGAAATCCAACCGATGAAAACCTTTTATTTAGACCCTTTTATAGAGCCTGAACCTGAACCACAACTAGATGTAGTTGTCTTAAGCAAGGGTATGTTCGGTATCTTCTTGGTATGTTGCAGTTTCCTCTTCTTGTGGGTAACACTTTTTGATCCAGATGACCCACAGTTATTCTGGCTACTACTATATGATTCTACGTGGTGACTAATCCTTGCTTAGTCTGGCTGAAGACTATAAACTTAGCACTTCTTGGGAGGTAACCCAATATTCATGCGACACAGTAATATCTTTCCTTATCTCTTTTGCTTCATTGGTAACAATTTCTCCTTGTTCATGTTTTTAATTTTATCTTTAGAACATTGAGGACAATGTTAGGTTTAAGTTTGGGGGTATGGGAGAAACTTTTTTGTTGCATAATAAATAAACTCCAGAGCCTAGAAATTTATGCTTATTTAGGATGGCACTAACCAATCTAAGTGGATGGAAGCATTTTGGTTTTAGGAGTTGAGGGACCAATCTGACTAGATGGAAACATCTAAAGAGTCTATTCATAAAATCACAGAGCTCAGGTGTTAGAAATAACATGATAGTTTCTCCATATCTCGTGGAGTCCTTTTCATTTATGTTTCTATTTTTATTTTTAAACTATGTTTCTCTAGGTGATTAGGTGGGGCTCACGATTCAAGTTGTTACCACTGCTAGGGTAAAATAGAGTGACTGAGTATTGAAAAAAAAATGAAAAAAAAAAAGTTTTAGACCAGACCATTTGACCAAACGGAATAAAATTCAATAAAGTCGACTACTGGAACCCTTGTATATGCCAGTGATTTGATATTAGTCAGACTATCTCAGTCATTTAGGATAGGTTTATTTTGGCAGTGGCCTTCAGACAGATATGAGAAACATTGTTCACCTAGTTAACATCAAAACCATCTATATTTTTTCTATATCCATCTCTTAATCTATCCATATGATTAGTCTGACTCCGAGTATGATGTCCATCGTGAAACTATCTTAGCAGAGCTCTGTCACTTTTATGAATTTAGTATGCTTGAGTGAAAACTCGTATACAACAATTGGAATTTCGCGTCAGGGTACTTCCTCCTGTAATTAATAAGTATGCCAACCAAGGAGGTTCTTTAGTGCTTTCCAAGATTTTGCGTAGATAGTTAGGGTCTGGAGTAATGATTTTGTGGGTATATCTCTGGTAAGCCCTCCCGAGACTATAACTCGGCCACTAGGGCCACCTAGGGGTTTAAAGGCTTATTGCATACGCTAAATGCAATCGACGATGCCTGCGAAAGTGAGTTAGGATTTTATTTTGTAGTTTTGATTTGCTCGGGACTAGCAAATAATAAGTTTGGGGGTATTTGATAGACGCATTTATGTGTCTAATATATCTCATTTGTACATACTGTTAGTGCCCATTTTTGTACTTATTATGGTGTTTTATTTATTTATAGGTGTTTTTGGAAAAATAAGGTTTTGCGGCGAAATTGGTTGAAATTGCGGCGTTTGGAGCTCCGTTGACGGTATACCGGAAGCGCCCCAGAAGTGTGCCTAAAGTACCCCGGAAATGTCCCGGAAGAACCCCGAAAAAGTGCGAAAAATATCCCAGAAGAATTGCTAAAGGCACCCCTTGGTTGGATAAGGACACCCCGTGGATATTTACACCCAAAAAGGATGTTTCCACCCCATTTGCTAAGGGGACACCCAACAGTGGTTAGGGGGACACCCTTCTTCACGATTTGAAAATTCAAAATGGCGGAAAACATGCATGCAGACGCTGTTGAATTTTCGATTTGATTTTGGAAGATTTCTAAAGAGATTCAATACCAAGAATCAGTTGGGCTTAACTTGATAGAGCTAAACAGGGCTATTGTAAGCAATTTGATCGATCAAAATGGGCCAGATAAGCCGTGGGAGGAAATCAAAGTTAAACAGGGGAAGATATTATCGGGTGCACTGTGAGCCGATTTTGGAAAGTTTGTTGACAAACAGGGGAAGATATCTTCTCTTATAAAGTTTGTATGTGACTTATGGAAGTATTACAACTCATTTGCGCAGGCAGAAGAGGTGGAAAAGATCGAATCTCGGTTGACAGTGAAGAAAATAAAGCAAAATATATTCAGAGTAAATGAGAATTATGTGGAGTTATTGTGAGTGATTCGTTGCTCCTGTTGTGTATAAATAGCATCCTAGGGTCTCATAGAAAGGGGATGAGGAGTTTGGGGTCTAGCTAGAGCCGAGAGGAGCGAGAAATCGGGACTTGCAGGATTGTTCACCTGCTGCTGCTGAAGAAGAAGGAGGAGCTCAAGAACACGAAGAACGGACGGCCAAAGATCGTCGTTTTTCAACAGTTCCAGCAGCATTGGAGAAGTGTCGCAGTTTAGCGGCAGTTTTCTGGTATCGTTTCTTTCTGGACGTGTTTTGTGAGTCTCAGAACCACTGTTTTATAACTTTTGACTCTTTTAATCATACTTTTAACATCAAATATATATTTTGAGAACATGATTATTATGATTAGCTAAACCCCAACACTGGGATGATGGAGGAAGCCGTTCTTTACGCATATGATAATTATATTAATTCTTTTTTTGACTACTTGCACTTTTTATTAATCGATTTATGATTTTTCTTAATTGGTTGTGATATCGTATGATGATGTATTCTTGGTCGTGGTGCTTTTGATGCGTCATGCTAGTGATATACAATAAATATTATAAAAATCTACCTTGGCAAGAATGAGAGTCCTTATGATTTGAGCTATAATTGTTTCGAATAAATATATGAATTGTGTGAATGATTAATGGTGGAATCCTGTTTCTTAGTGTCTCTTGATCCTGTGACAAATATTGTGTATATATTTTTGTTTTAAAAATCTTTTCAAGTCCGAGCAACGAACTTTTACTTATCACAAAAAAAAGTACAACAATTACCGAATATCATTAATTTGGATGTTGATTGCTGAATAACATAATTTTGTGTTTGAACTTGCTCAGAATGGTGATTCGTCGAGCGTTTGTTCGAAACCCTAATTTTTGGTCAACCCTTCAACAATTGGTAAATTGCTAAGGATTGGTCATGACTGAGAGGGACCGACCACATGGGATGATGAGCGTCCATGTGGTGCCAAGTGCTCGAGTGAGCACACACCAGGGTTCTCAGTTTGAGAGTTGGTGAAAGAATAATGATTAAGTGGTGGATTCACCATTTACTGAAAATATTGTTGGGTTCAGCATTAGGTGTAGAACCCAGGTAAGAGAGATGGGACCGACCAAGAGAGCATGGGACCGGCTACTAGTGGTCACGTAACCGATTGTTGGTCGTTTGGAGGATTCTCCAGTTGGTTGGAGAGAGTTCGGGCCCAATATGAGCAATTGCGCAAATTAGGTCAGAATTGTGAAAACGTGTGGGACCAGATTCATGCAAGCCCTAGGAATGACCGGGTTGGTCACGGAGGCATGCACGTGTTGCCATGATGTCCGTGTTTCCATACTGAGAGTTTCAGTATTTTCTGATGCGCGTTTGTGCAACATAGTGAATTTTCAGGAGAGTTACTGAAAATCCTTGATTTTTGGTGGAATGAGCATGTATGCTCAACTCATCATATTTTGTGAATATTAAAATATATACATACTTCCGTGAGTAGCCTAGTCGGTCATGGGACCATGTTGACTTTTGGTTTCTTCATGGTTTGCGCAATATTTGAGAAAATATGCAGAAACCATGAATTTTGTTAAAACTGGAGGATTCCTCAAGATGAGAAATTACCAAATTATGAAAATTAGGGATTGTAAGTGTGGGACCGTCCACGGTTAGGGCATGGTCGGCCGGCCATGTTGCCTGGTCCCGCACACCTTTCCCTATTTTGCGAGATTACTCAGAATTTGAGAAAACCTCCAAAGTATGGAGAAACCCTGAATTTTGCTCAAACCCAAGAGATTCACGAGTTGAGAAGAAATAATAATTATGAAAGATTAAGATTGCAAGGTGTGGGACCGGCCACGACTAAGGCATAGCCGGCCAGCCATGTTGCCCGGTCCCGCACACCTTTTCCTAATTTATTATTATTTTTTGGTGAATCCTCCAAGTTATGGAGGAACCTTGAATATATGGAGAATCCATGAGTTTTGTTGAAACGGAGGAGTTTCGAGAGATTAGGAATACTAATTATAAAAAGCTAAGGATTTGTGAGGTGTGGGACAGGCCACGGCTTGGGCATGGACGGCCGGCTGGGATATCCAGTCCCGCACACTTTTCCTTATTTTATAATTTTTTTGGTGAATCCACCAAATTATGGAGGATTCACATGTTTCTGCAAATACAAGGAAAGTTTCTCAAACTAAGGAGTTTTTGTGGGATCACGCAATAATAATAAAATAAGGAAAATAATGGGAGAGGCGCGGACCGACCATGGCTAGGGCACGGCCGGCCGGCCGACTAGTGGGTCCACCATGAGCGCCTCCCATTATATTATTATTATTTGATATTTTCTCATGTTTTGCGAAGGATTCCTCCTTATTTTATGTTTTTGGACACTCGTTCGTGCATCTGGGTGCTCAGTCGCGCATTGTTGTCGAGTACACTTACACCATTTTTGTGGGGATTACTCAGTGATGGTCCAGATGCCCAGTTGTTGAGCATTTATTATCAATTTATGAAATTCAGTAGAGAATAATTCATGAAACTGAGTAATAAAAGTGAGTAGATGTTTTATTATTAATTCATAGGATCAGTTGTAGATTCGACTACAAACTCAGGATACTAAAACAAGCATTACCATCCCATGGGATAGTAGATTCGACCATAGGATCAGAGTAATTAAGATTTATCTACTACTATTTCATGAGACCAGTGGATTCGATCATGAAATCGGAGTAATGAGATAATAAAGTTGTTTCATTGCTATTCTATGAGATCAAGCCGTGGATTCGATCATAGAATCAGAACAATTGTTTATTGCCATTCCGTGGGATCAGGCCGTGGATTCGACCATGGAATAGGAGCAATTGTTATTGCCATTCCATGGGATCAGGTCATGGATTCGACCATGGAATAAGAGAAATTGTTATTGCCATTCCATGGGATCAGGCCGTGGATTCAACCATGGAATATGAGCAATTGTTATTTCCATTCCATGGGATCAGGCCGTGGATTCGACCATGGAATATGAGCAATTGTTATTTCCATTACATGGGATCAGGCCGTGGATTCGACCATGTAATATGAGCAATTGTTATTGCCATTCCATGGGATCAGGCTGTGGATTCGACCATGGAATATGAGCAATTGTTATTGCCATTCCATGGGATCAGGCCATGGATTAGACCATGGAATATGAGCAATTGTTATTGCCATTACATGGGATCAGGCCGTGGATTCGACCATGGAATATGAACAATTGTTATTGCTATTCCATGGGATCAGGCCGTGGATTCGACCATGGAATATGAGCAATTGTTAGTGCCATTCCATGGGATCAGGTCGTGGATTCGACCATGGAATAGGAGCAATTATTATTGCCATTCCATGGGATCAGGACGTGGATTCGACCATGGAATAGGAGCAATGATAGATTATTCTGGGAATTCAGTAGTGAATGTCACAACAGGGATGATCGTCTTCAGAAAAGATATAAGCCAGTTAAAGCGTCACATTTATTCTGAGTGTGCACAGTCAGGGAGTCACAATGTTGTCTACGACCTGAAGGCATTAGTGTTCTCAATCTACAGAGAACCGCCTGAATCTACGCACTCTCTCCACATAATCAGGGAACGGTGAAGTGTCACCGACGTCCTGAGAGCGTCCGCCCCCCAACTATTCTTTTATATGGAGGTGGGTCGCTCTCCTGCAGTCAGGGAACAGTGAGTATCACCGACGTCCTGAAGGCGTAAGTTCTCAATCTTCGCAGAACCGCCCAAATATGTTCATTCTGCATAGAGGTCACGATGAAATGCCAGGGATCAAACGCTTAGCTAGTGGAGGCCTTTCGAAAACATATTCATCATGGCTTCGTAAAATATGAATCGTTGCATGCCTGAAAGCCGTGTCAAAAACATGCCTCATGATTTTACGGTTTTTCTCTTTGTCGAAAATCCACCATCTACATTAAGTCCCCTACTTAGTGAGAAACAATCATGTTCCGCAGTAATGCATTGAATGGTGATTTTCGGTCGACGAGATCTAGTTGAACTCAATCTACAAAGGTGTTTCAGAATCCTCGATTTACCCCAATGATGTTATGTACGAGAAAATACACTGATGAGGATCCTGATAGTAATATGGAGCGTCATCCCGTGAGTGTGGAGAGATGATGCACCGCTGATTTGAGCGTGGAGAAGCCTAGTTATGGTCGGTTTAGGATTTATGGGTCTAAGCCCAAAAAAGGAAACCATGTCCTATTATGTTTTGGAAATAAGTTTGATATAAAAGGGAATAACCCTAAGATTTATTTTATTTTTTTTGTTGACCAAGCTGCATCATCAGCAACAAGAGAAAGATCGTCGGAGTACCAGCGCCACCACCGACCGACCACCGCCCGACCAAGTTCCGGCCGGCGCCGACAGGTACGTCCGGGTAAAAAATAATTTTTTTTTGCTGTAGGTTTCATGATTGATGAGTTGTTCACGAAACCAAATCCCATGGTTGCATGTATGCGTATGATTTTTAGAAAACGTATGTATATGCATGTTTATTCATTAGTCGAAGGAATGAGCAAAAAATCCTTAATATGGGAGAAACACCCAAAATTTTGAATAGACATGGTCTAGTTGCAGTAGCAAAAGTTTTGTTTATTAGTTTTCATGAAAACCCAAGTTTGTTTTTGAGGCATGAATTTCGTAAATACTTTTGAGAACATAGGTTTGTTCGTAAAAGTAAATAATAATCCTTAGGATTTAAAGGATTTTTGAAAAGAGCTGGAGTTCATGATAAAAGTTTTTTTATGAACTTTTAAAATTTATTTGAAACATGTGGATCCCTGTAAAAATAGGAAAGACCCTCGTTTCACAGACGAATGCTCAATCGAGCAAAACAAAGTTTTTTTTTACGTGAGTTATTTCTCACGAATATTTTTTTTAAAAAGAAAGTACGTGACCTGTTCACGTTTTTATTTTAAAATCAATCTTTGATTTTTGGGAAATTGTTGAAAGCAAACAATTTTCGGTAAGTTGTAATGTATGCATGAGTTATGGAGGATCCTTGAAGATATGGAGAATCCATGAGTTTTGTTGAAACGGAGGAGCTTCGAGAGATTAGGAATACTAATTATAAAAAGCTAAGGATTTGTGAAGTGTGGGACCGGACACGGCTTGGGCATGGCCGACCGGCTGGGATGCCAGGTCCCGCATACTTTTCCTTATTTTATAACTTGTTTGGTGAATCCACCAAATTATGGAGGATTCACATGGTTTTGCAAATACAAGGAAAGTTGCCCAAACTAAGGAGTTTTTGTGGGATCACGCAATAATAATAAAATAAGGAAAATAATGGGAGAGGCGCGGACCGACCATGGCTAGGGCACGGCCGGCCGGCCGACTAGTGGGCCCACCTTGAGCGCCTCCCATTATATTATTATTATTTGATATTTTCTCCTGTTTTGCGAAGGATTCCTCGTTATTTTTCTGTTTTTGGACACTCGTTCGTGCATTCCGGGTGCTCAGTCGCGCATCATTGTCGAGTACACTTGCACTATTTTTGTGGGGTTTACTCAGTGATGGTCCAGATGCCCAGTTTTCTAGCATTTATTATCAATTTATGAAATTCAGTGGAGAATAATTCATGAAACTGAGTAATAAAAATGAGTAGATATTTTATTATTAATTCATAGGATCAGCTGTGGATTCGACTACAAATTCAGGATAATAAAACAAGCATTACCATCCCATGTGATCATAGATTCGACCATAGGATCGGAGTAATAAAGATTTATCTACTACTATTTCATGAGATTAGTGGATTCGATCATGAAATCGGAGTAATGAGATAATAAAGTTGTTTCATTGCTAGTCTATGAGACAAGCCATGGATTCGATCATAGAATCAAAACAATTGTTTATTGCCCTTCCGTGGATTCAGGTCGTGGATTCGACCATGGAATATGAGCAATTGTTATTTCCATTCCATGGAATCAGGCCGTGGATTCGACCATGGAATAGGAGCAATTGTTATTGCCATTCCATGGGATCAGGCCGTGGATTCGTTCATGGAATATGAGCAATTGTTATTTCCATTCCATGGGATCAGGCCGTGGGTTCGACCATGGAATATGAGCAATTGTTATTTCCATTCCATGGGATCAGGCCGTGGATTCGACCATGGAATAGGAGAAATTTTTATTGTCATTCCATGGGATCAGACCGTGGATTCGACCATGGAATATGAGCAATTGTTATTGCCATTCCATGGGATCAGGCCGTGGATTCGACCATGGAATATGAGCAATTGTTATTGCCATTCCATGGGATCAGGTCATGGATTCGACCATGGAATAGGAGTAATTGTTATTTCCATTCCATGGGATCAGGCCGTGGATTCGACCATGGAATAGGAGCAATTGTTATTGCCATTCCATGGGATCAGGCCGTGGATTCGACCATGGAATAAGATCAATTGTCCATTCCATGGGATCAGGCCGTGGATTCGACTATGGAATAGGAGCAATGATAGATTATTCTGGGAATTCAGTAGTGAATGTCACACGAAGATAATCATCTTCAGAAAATATATTAGCCAGTTAAAGCGTCACATCTATTCTGAGTGTGCACAGTCAGGGAGTCACAATGTTATTTACGACCTGAAGGCGTTAGTGTTCTCAATCTACAGAGAACCGCCTGAATCTATGCACTCTGTCCACATAATCAGGGAACGGTGAAGTGTCACCTATGTCCTGAGAGCGTCCGCCGCCTAACTATTCTTCTATGTGGAGGTGGGTCGCTCTCCTGCAGTCACGGAACAGTGAGTATCATCGACGTCCTGAAGGCGTTAAGTTATCAATCTTCGAAGAACCGCCCAAATATGTTCATTCTGCATAGAGGTCACGATGAAATTCCAGGGATCGAATGCTCATCTAGTGGAGGCCTTTCGAAAACATATTCATCATGGCTTCGTAAACTATGAATCGTTGCATGCCTGAAAGACGTGTCAAAAACATTCCTCATGATTTTACGATTTTGCTCTTTGTCGAAAATCCACCATCTACACACTTTATAGATATTTTGCAGCTCTTTTATATCTTATTAGGATGATTCACCTGATATGACACGTAAACTAGAAAATAATCATAATAACAAGTAATATGCAAGAATTATAGCTAAAACAAGTATGGAATTGATATTCTAAACATGTAAATTAAGCACTTATCACCGGGACCTAGTCCAGATTTAAATACCACATTATATCAAGCCGCTACAGATACTATCCTACTCCAAGATAACTTCGGACTGGAATGTAGTTGAACCTTAATCAATCTTACACTAATTCAAGGTTCAATCACGTTCCTTACGCCTATGATCCCAGCAGGATATTGCGCACTTGATTCCCTTAGCTGACTTATCCACAACCTAGAGTTGCTACGTATTTTGATAGCATAACAGGGTTGTTGGACTGGACCTGTGATAGCATAACAGGGTTGTTGTGATTGATTGGACCCAACCAATTGGGCTAGATAAGCCGGGAGAAAAAAATAGGGAGGTGGACTTATTTTCGAATTTCTGTTCTATATATGGAAGTGATTTGGGAGAGTTATACTCGGGTATTTTTCGAGGCTTGAACTGGGATGGAATTATAGCATCAAAACAGGATTGGTAAGAGAGATTATTTTGGAAAGAAAGATTATTTCGATATATATATCTCGTTAAAACATGAATTATATCTCCGGGATTTATTTTCCGAGTATACATGGAAGTTACGTGCAAGTTTGGAGAGTTTACTGTTTTAGGTGGCTGTTTTATCGAACTTGAGGGTTTGGAAATACAAAAGATGCGTAACAAAGCAATTCAGAGAGAAAGAAGTCCCGGAACTCCCGGTGAAAGAAAGGAAGATAAACAAAGATATTCTCGGAAATTTTTGGCACCTGTTGGATATATATAGGCAGGAGAGGGTTCCAGCAAAGGGTACGTACACTTTTGGGGAAGTTTAGGAGAGAACAGAAAGCTCAAATCACGAGTTGGAATTTTATTTCTGCTGCTGCAATACCAAGAACACGAAGAACTTTGACGCACAAGCATCTGTCGCAGAGAACTATCGTTATTCAACAGCAGAACCAATCTATCGTTTATCAATTGTGGTTGCAATAGGTCTGTAGCTATTATTTTCCTTTGTAACAGAGATTCTGTAACACACTCACACTGTTGCAAATCGGCTGTTTTATTGTTTTCATCCTTTCAATCATCTTCTGAGCCATAAACACATATTTTGAGATCATGATTAATATGAGGAGCTAAACCTCATTGCTGAGGCGATAGAGGAAGCTATTTTTCCAACAAAATGTGGAACATTCTTATTTATTTATTGCAATTATTTTTATGATTGTTTTGCCTTGAGTGATAATTGTTTGAATGATTTTTGTTAAGCAATTGTTATTTCTTTTGATAAAGCATGCTTGGCCATAGGTTTTTGATGTTCTACACTTTGGATTTACATTTGTTATTTTGAGAATCTACTTGTTGCAATATTTTAGAATCAATTTGAACGATAAAATCGCGTGAATATAAATATTGGATTAAATCACTTTGAACTTGGAAAATAGTGGAATCTTAGCCTCAGTGTTCTTTTATTATTGATATCATCTTTGATTGAGTTTTCTATAATTTTTAGTAAGTTTTCTATTTTAGTTTTAGAATTTAAATCTAAATATCATCCTTCGTAAGTCTAAGAATCGAACCACTTTTACCACTATCTACAAATCACATCAATTTTTGGCGCCGCCGACGCGGATTTGCTTTTAGGATTTTTAGATTTATTTTTCTTTTATTTCTTCGGTTTTTATTATTTTTGTTCGATTTTACGTTTTTTGGGTATTTATCTTTTGTCTACGGGTTTTGGATCATAAAGAAAATTGAGCCAAGGAGTTTGGTGATTTCGTAAAGACTTGGAGCGTAAGATTAAAGCGAAAAGAACGGAAAAGAAGACAGTTTTTTTTAGTTACTTTATTTTTTAGGGTTTTGTTTATTTTTCCTTTTTAGAAAAAAAAGTATTAAGGTTAGTTATTATTTTTGTAATTTTTCTTTTTCTTTTGGACTTTGGACTTTAAACTTCGGGACATTATTTTTAAACCCTACGGAAGGGTAGTTTTAAATATAAACTCTTTTCAGAGAAGGACGACGATTACAATATCGCCTCGGCCCCTCGGGTTCGTACATGACACATGAGTTATGGCCCGAGTCGGCTACAACGGTTCATCCCCCGTATGGAACGGGAGGTAAGATTCTAAACACTCGCGAATCCCCTGTCAGCGAGTTACTGGACTTCTTCGTATGCTTATATGTTAAGGACTGAATACGGACATTTATTTTTCTAGTAAAGGGAAAGGCCTGTCCATTCAAGATAAGGGTTCAGATTTCATCACCTTCTCTTCTTGCCCGCCTTAGGAACACGTAAACTACGCCGAACCTAAGCCTTAAAATTTTGACTAGAACGAGACCGATAAGGTAACGAGCTTATAGGAAACTCGTTCAAAAGTATCGTATTGGGTATCTTGTTATCCCAACTCAAAGTTCAGAAAGATTACTGGAAGTCGATTAGAGTCGCCTTATAACCCAAGGAAGCGTTTCCACAGAGGTGGAGGTATCAAAGCTCCTCATAGCTTCTCATGCTTCTCTTCGACTTACTTTATTTGGATCGTCCTACGAGGTTTGCTAGAATTGTACATTGTTGCCTCGTGAAAAAGTAGAAGCTGGTCTAGAAATAATCTAAGTGGAGCCATCATGCTTTTTGTTTGCTGGAAATCAATAGGTTTGATTTGGTCGAGTCAGCTTTGTTTTGTGATTGCTTAGAATACCTTCCAATTTAGGAAACTTCTTTTGTATACCTGAACGTAAAAGAGACGCTATAGGTAGATTTTTTTAAAGAGAAACCTAGCAGTTCTAAGCGTCTCGATTACCTTAATTTAGAAAGTCCGATTTTTGAAGAGTCCGATTTTGAACGTCCGTTTGAGGAGAGAATCTCTATTACTCCGATAGAGCCAGAAATGACAACTTTGAAAGCTTTGTTGAATCCGACTAGGACTACTCGTCCCTCGTGTATCAGGTTAGCTAAAACGGAAGCAAATTATGAACTTAAACCTGGGACCTTACAGATGCTCCCAATCTTTTTAGGGAAAGAAAATGAAAACCCTTATTACCATGTTAGGAATTTTGAGGAAATTTGTAGTACCCTAAGAATTAGAAACCTTGATGATGATGCTTTGTAACTTAGGTTATTCCCTTTCTCCTTGAAAGATAAAGCCAAATCGTGGCTATATAGTTTGGATTCCGAGTCAATCGAAACATATGAACAACTTACATCTGCCTTTTTGAACAAGTTTTTCCCTATGCACAAAACATCGTCTATTAGGACGTAAATTCGCACATTTTCACAACAAGAGGGAGAATCTTTGTATAGGTATTTGGAAAGATTTAATGATTTACTAGCATAGTGTCCTCATCATGGTTTAGAAAAGTTTAGGCTAGTTCATATCTTTTATGAGGGTCTATATTATTCCACAATAACCATGGTTGAGTCTTTATGCACTTGTGGGTTTGAAAACCAAACTGTTAATGCGGCGATGGAATTTTTGAATAAAATCGCCGAAAAAACCCAACAATGGGAAAATAGTAGGGAACCCAAGAAAATAATTCTTCTAGGTAGAGGAAACGTTAATAGGGTAGAAGGAGGCTTTGAATCAGATGCCAACATTGTTGCTATAGCAAAAAGGTTAGAAGCTTTAGAAGTGGGTCGGACTAGTGGTAGAGTGGAGCCTTTCTGGGAAGGCCAGAATAATGAAGAGCAAGCCAATGCTCTGTATAATAACACTAGATTTAACAACCGTCAGAAACTTGACCCATATTAAGAAACCTATAATCCTGGTTGGAAAAACCATCCGAACCTTCAGTGGTTTAAGGGCCAGAGTCAAGGTCATTTTAGTAATTCTAATGATCCCCCAGGTTTTGGTTCAAATAATAACTCTTAATGTCAGTTTCAGAACTCTTCATAGAGTAGAATGACTAGCTTAGAGGAATCTCTTAGTACATTAAGAAAGAGCCAGGATATGTTAGCACAGAGACAAGACATGTTAGTAAAGAGCCAAGTTAGTTTTCAACAGGAAACCAAGCAGAACTTTCAAACTAATGTTCAGACTCTTGCTAAGTTAGAACTTCAAGTCGGACAAATAGCTAAGACCTTAAGTGAGAGAGATAACAGAAGGTTCCCTAGTCAGACTAATCCCAATCCTAGAGGAGTTCATGAAGTAGGTGCAAAATCATCGAATCAGTTGAATGTTATTAGAACCCTTAGGAGTGGTAGAGAAGTAGACAATCAGGTAACCATGTCCAATAGTGAACATACTATAATTCACCCTCAGGATCTCACCCCTCAGGACCACCACTAGCTGAGGGGACTGATAAAATTTCTGATGATGCCAATTCGGTTCTTGAGAGGTATGATTATGTTCCTAGAGCCCCATTTCCCCAGCTATTAGTACCAACAAAGCAGGAATCGAACTTTAATGACATATTGGAGGTTTTTAAGCAAGTTACCATAAACCTTCCTTTATTAGATGCAATTAGGAAAATTCCATCTTATGCCAAGTTTCTTAAGGATGTGTGTACGCGAAACCGAAAACTTAGCGTCCATAAGAAAGCCTTTTTAGCTAGTCACGTAAGTTCAATCATTCAGAACACCACAACTCCAAAGTAAAAAGACCCAGGTTCCCCTACCATTTCTTGCACAATAGGTAACTTCCGGGTAGAAAAATATTTACTTGACTTAAGAGAAAGTGTGAACTTACTGCCGTACCATGTGTACTTACAGCTAGGACTTGGTGAAATGAAACCTACTCAGGAAACACTGCAGTTAGCTGATAGGTCTGTTAAAATTCCTCGAGGTGTTATCGAGGATGTTCTCATTGAGGTCGACAAGTTTATTTATCCAGTTGACTTTGTTGTGTAAGATACTCAACCTGTCCCTGACCCAGAGAACCAGATACCTATGATTTTAGGTCGCCCATTTTTAGTTACGTCTAATGCGATTATTAACTGTCGAAATGGTGTGATGAATTTATCTTTTGATAATATGACTATTGATAGACACATTTTTGTGTCTACATTGTCCTTAAATTTTTGTATTGTTGGTACTCGATTTTTGTACTAATATTTTGTTTTTATGTATTTTTAGGTATTTTTGGAAAATAATTATTGTTGGATAATTCGGCTCGAAAAGTTGCTCGGGACACCCTCGGAGGACATGTGCTATACGGACCCTAGTTTTGTCTAAGGGGCATCTCAGTTTGGACACCCACTATTCGCACCCCACAGCTGGTTAGGGGGACACCATCTTCTTCCCAAATTTGAATCTTTTTTTGGCGGGAAAATATTTCAGTTTCTGGCAGATTTTTCAATCAATTTTTGATGGTGTTCTAGAGAGATTCAAAGGCTTAAATTTGTTGGGTAGATGTGATTTTTCATAACAAAGCTTGTATGGGTGTTTGGTTCGATCAAATTTGTCTGGGTAGTCACGTGGAAGAAGTCAGGGCAACACGGGTTTGAAAATGATATTCACGGATTTTCAGCAAGTTTTGATGTGTGCTGCTCGTGTTTGGATGACACTTAGTCATCTAAGATGCGTATAGGAGCTAAATAAGGGAGTATCAGAAGATTTTTACGCGTGGAGAATCATTTCAGGGCCGTATCTTGCATGAAGATAATACCGAGTTATGATGAGATTTTGAGAGTTATTGCGAGGATTTTATCATCCCTGTTGAGTATAAATAGACTTTTGGGGTAGCCTAGAAGTCTGTCGATAGTTTGGGAGAGGAATAGATCATCACAGAGGCGAAAATCAATCACCAGAAAATTCTGTTTCTGCTGCTGTAGAGGTGAAAAACGGGAAGAACAGACTATCCAGAGCAGTCGTTCTTCAACAGTGACAACGACACTTGGTTGGGGGTCGTATTCAACAGCGAAACAGTATTTACCTTCTGTCGTTCTTTGCAACGGTGTTATGAAACTATTATAAACGTTGCAAATACCCGATTTTTACCATTTTCTCTTTATTTCATCATTGTGAACCATTTTTGAGCCATAATAAATTATTTTGAGAGGTTTCCCAACATGATGAGCGTCTAATTATCCCACAACCAAGGCAATGAGGAAGCTATTTACGCATGAATAATTGGTAATTATTTATTTTCTCTAATTTATAGTTATAATTCACTCAATCACTGCTTCTGCAGAGTTTTTAATTGTTTGCAAAAAAAAATCTTCATTAGTTGTGATTCCATTAGATAGGTTATGCTTTGCTTAGATAATCTATGCTTAGGGGATATAATTAATTTTTGAGAATTTTCCAGATTATATGTGAATTGAGAAATAAGGGACTTAAAAGATAATTAGAGTTTTGAAATATTTATCATTCAATTTTGCGTAATAGTGGAATCAGTGTCTTGGTTATTCCTAATATCTTGAAATCAAAATTTTGATCTAAGTTTTGTGTGTTTTTAAATTTCTTTAAATCTAAAATTCTTTGCTTTCACAAGTCTGAAACGAACCTTTTTACCACTATCACTACAAATCAATTAAAAATCAGATCAATTTTTGGCGCCGCTGCCGGGGATTTGTTTTTAGGCTAGAGTTTTTAGATTTTTTTTTTTTAGATTTTTATTTGTTTTTCATTTTTATTTTATTTGTTATTCTTTACATTTTTGGGTTTTTGTCTTTGCACTGCAGGTTTTGAAATTTTGAGCGAAAGAAAAATTTGTTAAAGCTTTTGGTGAATACTTAAAGACTTGGAGTAAAAGGCAAAGCGAAAGAAGAAGATTTTTTTTTTATATAAAAAAGAGAGGAAAAAAAAAGAGAGATATTTTTTATTTTTATTTTTTTAGCTTTTATAATTATTTTTTTTAGACTTTATTTTTCTTTTGCACTCTATTTTTGGACTTTGGACTTGGACATTTGGACAGTATTTTATTTTTTAACCCTACGGAAGGGTAGTATTAAATATTAAACTATTTGCAGAGAAGGACAGTGATTACAATATCACCTCGACCCCTCGGGTTCGTACACGACATTGGAGTCGTGGCCCGATTCGACTACAACGGTTCATCCCCCGTCTGGAACGGGAGGTAAATTTGTCGAAACACTCGCGAATCTCTTGCTAGCGAGTTACTGTATTCCTTCGTTTGCATAATATGCTGAGGACTTGAAAACGGCTGCTTTATTTTCCTAGTAAAGGGAAAGGACTGGCCATACAAGATAAGGGTTCGGATTTCATCACCGTTCTCTTCTTGCCCGCCTTAGGAAAACGAAACCAAACGCGAACCTAAGCCTAAAATTTTGACTAGAATGATACCTACAGGGTAACGATCTTAATAGGAAAGTCGTTCGAAAAATATTGGTTACTCTTTTGAGCATACTTCGAAGTTCATGATGGTTTCTGTGAGTTGAATGCGTGACTGCGCCGCCTTGAATATCGGTGAGGCCTTGGGTATCAAAGCTCCACTGAGATTCCCTCGCCTCTATTCAACTTACTTTGACTCAGACTGATTCCAGAGAATTTGCTCAGATTGTAACGAGTTCCTTTTCGAAGGATTAGAAGCTGGTCTAGAAACAATCTAAGTGGAGCCATCATGCTTTTTGTTTGCTAGAAATCAGTAGGTTTGTTGTGGTAAAATCATCCTTGTTTGTGTTTGCATAGAACTTCCCTTCCTTTTAGGACTTCTTTTTTTTTTTGTTTTTTTTGTTGTGTATGCCCGAAAGCGCTTGGAAAAGAAATACTTTTGGTTGTTTGATTAGTGACGAGCCTAGAAGTTCTTCTTGTGAAAGCAGGGAGCTCGAAGACTCTTCTTTTGAGATCCCTGTTTTTTGAAAATCTGTCTCTTCATGAGGAAAGTACCCCTAGTACTTCAGTTGTGCCAGCGATGGCAACTTTGAAAGATTACATGTTCCCAACTAGGTCCACACGAGCCTCATGCATTAAATTTCCAGCCACTACGGCTAATTTCGAGATAAAACCTAGTATTATTCAAATGATCCCTATATTCTTAGGAAAAGATGATGAGAACCCTTATTTTCATATTAGTGACTTTGAGGAAATTTGTGGAACAATTAGAATAAAGGACCTTACTGATGAAGTCTTGAAACTTAAGATGTTTCCATTTTCTTTGAGAGACAAAGCCAAGAGCTGGCTGAACAACCTACCATCTGATTTCATAGAAACATGGCAGGAACTTATCACTGCCTTCTATATGAAGTTCTACCCTAAGCATAAAACTGCAGCTGTGAGGCAGAACATTAGTGCTAGTGTGCAACAAGAGGAAGAGTCTCTTTATAGGTTTTTAGAAGATTCAATGATCTTCTATCCCAGTGTCCTCACCATGGATTTGATAAGATGAAACTTGTAGAGATTATTTATAATGGTTTGGACTATTCGACCAAATCCATGGTCGAATCTATGTGCGCTGGTGAGTTCACTAGTAAAAATGCTGAAGGTGCTTTTACCTTTTTAGGAGCTATAGCTGAAAAATCCCAACAGTGGGAATCTTGTGTTGAACCCCCTAAAAGACTCTTGGTCAATAGAAGTAGCACCAATGTGGTAGATACAAGCTTCGGGTCAGATGCTAAGTTTGCTGCTTTGGAATTGAAGGTTTTAAGCTTTGGAATTGAATCAGCGTAAAAATAGGTCCCTTTTTGAACCTAATAGAGCCTCCCAAGTCTCTAGTTGTGGAATTAAACCCGATAACTCATTTTGGGAAGGTCAGGTTAGTGAGGAGCAAGCTCATGCTGTCTATAACAATGCTAGGTTTGAGAACCGTCAGAAGTTTGATCCTTATTCAGAGACCAATAACCCTGGTTGGAGAAACCATCCTAATTTCACTTGGTCTAAAGGCCAGAATCAAGGCCAGTCTAGTAATTCTCAGCCTCCCCCAGGTTGTGGCTATAGTAAGAATCCTCCAGTACTAGCACAAACTCAGAACCCTTCGGATAAAAAGATCACGAGTTTAGAAGAAACTCTCGCCTCGTTTATTAAAAGCTCTGAAAAGATCAACCATATGATTGCGCAAGGGATAGAAGAAAGTAAAAATATAGGTTATGCTAACTCCCAGGCCATTTCTGAGTTAAAAAACCAGGTTAGCCAGATAAACGAGACTTTGAGAGAAAAAGGAAAGTTTCCTAGTCAAACACAACCCAATCCTAGAGGAGTTCATGAAGTAGGTGGAAGACCATCAGAACATGTGAATGTTATTAAAACCCTTAGGAGTGGTAAAGTGGTAGACAACAAGGTAACCATGCCTGATAGTGAACATGCTATAGTTCACCCTTCTGAATCAGAAACTGAAGAGACTGATAGAGTCTCTAAAGAGTCCAATGAGGTTCATGTTGAGCCCGACTTTGTTCCAAGAGCCCCATTCCCACAACTGCTAGTTCCGACTAAGAGGGAATCCAATTTTAATGATATATTAGAGGTTTTTAAGCAGGTTACTATCAACCTCCCATTGTTGGATGCGATTAAGCAGATTCCCGCTTATGCCAAGTTTCTTAAGGACTTGTGTACACGAAAGCGTGAGCTTAGTGTCCAAAAGAAAGCCTTCCTAGCTAGTCATGTGAGTTCTATTATTCAGAATACCACTATTCCTAAGTATAAAGACCCAGGGTCCCCTACTATCTCTTGCACAGTAGGTAAATACTGTGTCGAGAAAGCTTTGCTTGACTTATGAGCCAGTGTGAACTTACTGCCGTACCATGTGTACCTTAAGCTAGGACTTGGTGAGATGAAACCTACCCAGATGACACTCCAGTTAGCTGATAGGTCTGTTAAAATTCCTCGTGGTGTGATCGAGGATTTTCCTATTAAGGTCGACAAGTTTATATATCCGGTGGATTTTGTTATCCTAGATACCCAACCTGTTCCTGACCCAGAGAACCAAATACCGGTAATTTTAGGTCGTCTGTTTTTAGCTACATCCAATGCGATTATCAACTGTCGAACTGGTATTATGAATTTGTCTTTTGGTAAAATGAGTATTGAGCTGAACGTCTTTCATATTAGTAAGCTACCCTCTGAACTGGATGATTCGATCATAGAAGAAGTGAACATGATAGGAACATTAGTGGAGGAATCATTACCAAACACGTTGATAGAAGATCCATTAGAAAAATGCCTAGCTCACTTTGGGATTGTTTTGATGATGATGATGTGATTAATGAGGTGAATGCTTTGTTAGATTCAACCCCTTTGATAGACACTAGTAATGGATGGATACCTAAGTTCGAACCTCTACCAGTTTCCAAGTATACCCTAATTCCTTCGTTAGAAGAGCCTCCTAAGTTTGACCTTAAAAAACTACCAGATACCTTGAAGTATGTGTTTTTAGGCCCATCTGAAACTTTGCCTGTGATTACAACATCCGACTTGGATAGTGATCAGGAAAGTAGGCTAGTAACCGTCCTTCAAAACAACAAGGAAGCTGTAGGGTGGACCATAGCAGACATTAAAGGTATAAGTCATACTATTTGTATGCATCAAATTCATTTAGAGGAAGATACCAAACCTTCTAGAGAGATGCAACGCCGACTAAACCCTAATATGAAAGAAGTAGTTTGAACCGAGGTCCTTAAGTTGTTAGATGCAGGCATTATCTATCCTATTTCAGACAGTAAGTGGGTCGGCCCGTTCAGGTTGTTCCTAAGAAATCCGGTAGTATTGTAGTCCATAATGATAACAATGAGTTAATCCCAACCCGAGTGACCACGGGTTGGCGTGTCTGTATTGACTATAGGAAATTGAACAAGGTCACTAGGAAGGACCACTTTCCCCTTCCCTTCATCGACCAAATGCTAGAGAGATTAGCTGGACATAGTCACTATTGCTTTTTAGATGGATACTCTGGATATAATCGGATTGTTATTTCCCCAGAAGACCAAAAGAAAACCACTTTTACCTGTCCCTTTGGTACCTTTGTGTATAGACGCATGCCTTTCAGACTTTGTAACGCCCCTGCGAATTTTCAGCGTTGCACGATGAGCATATTTTATGACATGGTAGAACGATTCTTAGAGGTCTTTATGGATGATTTTTCAGTGTTTGGTTCTTCTTTCGATGAGTGCTTGCATCATTTGTCATTAGTTTTAACTAGGTGTAAGGAAAAGAATTTAGTGCTTAATTGGGAGAAATGTCACTTTATGGTTCGTTCAGGAATTGTTTTAGGGCATATCGTATCTTCTAAGGGTATAGAGATAGATAAAGCCAAAGTTGACCTTATTAAGACTTTACCGGTACCAAAAACCGTAAGAGATATTAGGTCATTCTTAGGGCATGCTGGTTTTTATCGTCGATTCATTAAGGATTTTAGCTTGATTGCTAGACCTCTTTGCAATTTGCTTGCAAAAGATGTTAAATTTGTCTTTGATGATGCTTGTTTAGAGTCTTTTGATAAGCTTAAGACTTTACTCACTACCCCCCCCC